>NW_028165680.1:0-118000 GCF_964263955.1 Coregonus lavaretus | reverse complement strand
AGGGAAACGCACTCTCCCGTGCAGGCCTGGGAGGACTGTAACGGGAAACAACCTCCTCCCATCTATCCAACTCCCGCCTGCTCATTCCTGTTACCCTTTCCTGGGACGACCACGAGGTTTCTCTTCAAGCCTTGGTAGACTCTGGAGCCGCAGGTAACTTCATGGATGGGATCTGGGCGAAGGAGAATGGCGTTCCTTCTGAACCTCTAAGTGACCCCATAAGGGTTACTACGTTGGATAGAAGTCCTTTGGGATCTGGACTTGTCACTCGTGCCACTACCCCCTTACGACTTTCAGTTTCCCAACACAAGGAAGTGATGAACTTTCATCTGATCGCCTGTTCCGAGTTTCCTCTCGTCCTTGGCTATCCCTGGCTTCACAGCCATAACCCTCACATCGACTGGTCTGTGGGCACTATCAAGCAGTGGGGTCCCACGTGCCAAGCCACTTGTATCTTCCCGAGTTCCCAGAGTTCTCCTTCCGAGTCTCTAGAATCCATCGACTTGTCCCGAGTTCCCGAGTGTTACCATGACCTCAAACTGGTATTTAGCAAACAGAGGGCCACCAAACTACCACCCCATAGACCTTACGATTGCACCATCGACCTGTTGCCGGGGACCTGCCCTCCCAGGGGTCGGATCTTTTCCCTTTCTCCTCCCGAACGAGCTGCTATGGATACCTACATCAAGGACGCTCTGACAGCAGGCCTCATGCGTCCATCTACCTCGCCGGCGGGAGCAGGGTTTTTCTTTGTGGCCAAGAAAGACGGCGGATTACGACCTTGCATCGACTACCGGGGACTCAATGCCATAACCGTCCGTAACCGCTACCCGCTACCTCTTATGGCCACAGCCTTTGAGCTGCTCCAGGAAGCAGTTGTCTTCACTAAGCTTGACCTGCGGAACGCATACCATCTTGTGCGGATCAAACCCGGGGACGAGTGGAAGACCGCTTTCAACACGCCTACTGGTCACTACGAATACTCGGTGATGCCCTTCGGCCTGACCAACGCTCCGGCTGTGTTCCAAGCGCTCATAAACGATGTGCTTAGGGATATGCTTAACATCTTCGTGTTTGTGTACTTGGATGACATCCTCATCTTTTCGAGCTCCCTTCAAGAACACACTAAGCATGTCAGACAAGTGCTCAAACGCCTCCTAGACAGCCATTTGTACGTTAAGCCGGAGAAGTGTGAATTCCATTCCTCTCGAGTACAATTCCTGGGATTTATAGTGGAACCCGGACGAGTCCAGATGGACCCCAAGAAGGTAGAGGCGGTAGCGGATTGGCCCACCCCCAAGTCCGTTAAGGAAGTTCAACGTTTCCTGGGCTTCACCAACTTTTACCGCAAGTTCATCAAGAACTTCAGCTCGGTGGCAGCCCCTCTCTCGGCGGTAACCAAGGGTGGCAACACAAGGTTTCTGTGGGGAAGAGAAGCTGAGACGGCCTTCCAAGGACTCAAGCAGCGCATCCTCTCTGCTCCCATCCTGACACTACCAACGGCGGAGGAACCTTTTGTGGTGGAGATAGACGCATCAGAGGTTGGGGTTGGAGCTGTCCTGTCTCAGAGGGGTGAAGACAAGAAGCTTCATCCTTGCGCCTTCTTCTCTCACCGGCTTACCCCGGCCGAGAGGAATTACGATGTGGGGGACCGTGAACTCCTAGCGGTTAAGATGGCATTGAAGGAATGGAGACACTGGCTCGAGGGGGCTTCTCAACCGTTTCAAGTGCTTACGGACCACAAGAATCTGGAGTATATCCAGCAGGCGAAGCGGTTGAACGCCAGACAAGCTCGATGGTCTCTTTTCTTCAGCCGATTTCAGTTTATCCTCACCTATAGACCCGGGTCGAAGAATCTCAAACCGGACGCCTTGTCACGAATCTACTCTCCTGCCATTCGAGAAGATACTGACATGACTGTCCTTCCGGCCGCTAAGATCGTGGCTCCGATCTCGTGGCAAGTGGAGGATACCGTGAAACAAGCTCAAGCCATCGAACCGGGCCCTGGTGGAGGTCCTGCTAATCGGTTGTTTGTTCCCAAGGCAGCAAGGTCCCAAGTCCTTCGGTGGGGGCACTCCTCTCGCCTCACCTGTCACCCGGGCGTAGGCCGCACCTTGGAGTTCATCCAGCGTAAGTTCTGGTGGCCCACCATGAAGGAAGACGTTGCCACTTTCATCAAGGCCTGTTCCGTGTGCTGCCAGGGCAAATCTTCTCACCTTCGCCCTCAAGGACTCCTTCACCCTCTATCTATTCCCCACCGACCCTGGTCCCATATCTCATTGGACTTTATTACTGGCCTTCCTCCGTCCCATGGTAATACTACGATCCTAGTCATCATCGACAGGTTTTCTAAGGCGGCCAGGTTTGTTCCTTTGACCAAATTACCTTCTGCCAAGGAAACAGCTGAGTTGGTGATTAACCATGTGTTCCGAGTCTTTGGGATCCCGCAAGATATGGTTTCCGACAGAGGTCCCCAGTTCGCCTCAAGGTTTTGGAAGGCCTTCTGCCAACTCATAGGGGCCACGGCCAGTTTATCTTCCGGGTACCATCCGGAGTCCAATGGCCAAACTGAGAGGATGAATCAGGAGCTGGAAACCACCCTCAGATGCATGGTTTCCAACAACCCGTCCACTTGGTCATCCTTCATTGTTTGGGCCGAGTACGCGCACAACACCTTGTGCTCCTCCTCCACTGGTATGTCCCCGCATGAGTGTCAGTTTGGCTATGCACCTCTATTGTTCCCGGACCAGGAGGCAGAAGTCAGAGTGCCTTCAGCCTCGAGGTTCATCAGACGCTGTCGGCTTACGTGGAAGAAGGCACGTCTTAATCTTCTGCGTTCCTCTCAGCAGTACCAACGACAAGCCAACAGAGGTCGCCGTCCCGGTCCTACCCTGTACCCCGGCCAGAGAGTATGGCTCTCAACTAAGAACCTACCGCTACGGGTGGAGTCTCGCAAGCTGTCCCAGAGGTTCATCGGTCCCTTTAAGATTGCCAGGAGAGTCAATCCCGTTACTTTTCGCCTGCACTTACCCAGATCCCTTAAGATCAATCCAACATTTCACATTTCTTTATTAAAACCTGTTGTTTTTTCTCCCCTTATTCCGGCAGGCAGACCTCCCCCTCCGCCCCGTGTCATCGGTGGCCAGTCGGCTTATACCGTCCACCGGATACTGGATTCCCGCCGGGTGCAGCGGTCCTGGCAGTATCTGGTGGACTGGGAAGGCTACGGTCCCGAGGAGCGCTCCTGGGTTCCTGCCAAGGACATACTGGACCCTGACCTCATTCGTCAGTTCAGGGCCCTCCACCCTGAGAAGGCTGGTAGGAACGTCAGGAGCCGTTCCTAGGAGGGGGATTCTGTCAGGTTTTGGCCATGACTGTTCGGGTTTTGGTCACTAGATGTCCCCATTGCACCTTTTTTGTACCTTTTGTTTTTTTTCTTGATCTAATTATTGTTTGCACCTGTAGGTCATTCCCTTGTTAGTATTTAAACCCTGTGTGTTCCTCAGTTCCTTGCTCAGTGTTTGTAAGTTAGCACCCAGCCCCAGCCCAAGCCTTGTGTTATATGGATATTTCTCTGGTGGGATTTTTACCACTTTGTGGAGTTTCTTTGTTTTTTTGGAGGTTTTCCTCTTTGTGCCTCTTGGCTTTATTTTTGGACATTGTGGATTTAGTTTCTTTGCCTGAGGATTTTGTTCTTTATTAAACCACCATCTCTAGTACTGCTGTGTCTGCCTCATCTTCTGGGTTCTGACAATTATTAGTGACTGTTTCTCGCACCGGGTCCTGACAACAAGCTTGGCAAACCTGTATTTGGGGAGTTTCTCCCATTCTTCTCTGCATATCCTCTCAAGCTCTGTCAGGTTGGATGGGGAGTGTCGCTGCTCAACTTTCATCAGACCAGAGAATCTTATTTCTCATGGTCTGAGAGTCTTTAGGTGCCTTTTGGCAAACTCCAAGCGGGCTGTCACGTGCCTTTTACTGAGGAGTGGTTTCCATCTGGCCACTCTACCATAAATACCTGATTGGTGGAGTGCTGCAGATATGGTTGTCCTTCTGGAAGGTTTTCCCATCTCCACAGAGGGCCTCTAGAGCTCTGTCAGAGTGACCATCGGGTTCTTGGTCACTTCCCTGACCAAGGCCCTTCTCCCCCGATTGCTCAGTTTGCCCGGGCGGCCAGCTCTAGGAAGAGTCTTGGTGTTCCAAACATCTTCCATTTAAGAATGATGGAGGCCACTGTGTTCTTGGGGACCTTCAATGCTGCAGACATTTTTTGGTACCCTTCCCCAGATCTGTGCCTCGACACAATCCTGTCTCGGAGCTCTACGGACAATTCCTACGACCTCATGGCTTGGTTTTTGCTCTGACATGCACTGTCACCTGTGGGATCTTATATAGACAGGTGTGTGCCTTTCCAAATCATGTCCAATCAATTGAATTTACAACAGGTGGACTCCAATCAAGTTGTAGAAACATCTCAATGATGTTCACTGGAAACAGGATGCACCTGCGCTCAATTTCGAGTCTCATAGCAAAGGGTCTGAATACTTATGTAAATAATATATTTATTTTTAAATTTTTTATACATTAGCAAACATTTCTAAAAACCTGTTTTCAATTTGTCATTATGGGGTATTGTGTGTAGATTGCTGAGGATTTCTATTTATTTAATCCATTTTAGAATAAGGCTGTAACGTAACAAAATGTGGAAAACGTCAAGGGGTCTGAATACTTACCGAAGGCACTGTATGTAGATGGGGTGATTGGGGGTCCTGAAGAGAAGAGAAACAGGGAGGTGAATCAACACTTCCAACCACGGAGGAGAGAGACCAAACAGACCACTCTGTATATAATGACTGCTATATAATCACAACCAGCCTGAAGACACAGGGGGGGTCAGAGTTCAACAACCAGCCTAGAGATACAGGGGGGTCAGAGTTCAACAACCAGCCTAGAGACACAGGAGGGGGTCAGAGTTCAACAACCAGCCTAGAGATACAAGGGAGGGGTCAGAGTTCAACAACCAGCCTAGAGATACAAGGGGATCAGAGTTAAACAAACCAGCCTAGAGATACAGGGGGGTCAGAGTTAAACAACCAGCCTAGAGATACAAGGGGATCAGAGTTAAACAAACCAGCCTAGAGATACAGGGGGATCAGAGTTCAACAACCAGCCTAGAGATACAGGGGGATCAGAGTTCAACAACCAGCCTAGAGATACAGGGGGATCAGAGTTCAACAACCAGCCTAGAGATACAGGGGGGTCAGAGTTCAACAACCAGCCTAGAGATACAGGGGGATCAGAGTTCAACAACCAGCCTAGAGATACAGGGGGGTCAGAGTTCAACAACCAGCCTAGAGATACAGGGGGGTCAGAGTTCAACAACCAGCCTAGAGATACAGGGGGGTCAGAGTTCAACAACCAGCCTAGAGACACAGGAGGGGGTTAGAGTTTGCGGTTGGAAAACAACAGGGCTGGGGTCAATTGGTGGATGTTTTAAATGTTGTGTTGTGTTTGTCAGTGTGGGTTAGGAGCTGAGCTGTGCTGAGGGAACAGGGAGCAGAGAGCTGAGCTGTGCTGAGCTGAGGGAGCAGAGAGCTGAGCTGTGCTGAGCTGAGGGAGCAGAGAGCTGAGCTGTGCTGAGCAATTATTAGTGACTGTTTCTCGCACCGGGTCGTGACACTGGGTTTGAACAAAGAAGATCAGAACAGACTTATTCTTTTGGGACTCTGTTCTCCGGATGCTATATACATCTGTAAACTTATGCTGAAATCTTGTGATATAAATAAAACGTATGATCAAAGCTCAGTATAAGCGGACTCCTTTGTTTCAGAGCAATAATTAGCAACATTGACTCGACACTACAACTTCACCACAGCAGCTGAGGATGCCTCCCGCGACGGCGTGACCATCACAGCTATAGTGGCCTTGCCATGGGGATATCCTCGCATGTGTTTGTTAACAATCTAGGTCTTATGTGTCATGCACTTCAACAACTATCTGAATTGTCACTCGAGCTCCAGAAGAGAGACACACAGGGCAGTCACCAGGGAAGTGAGGGTGTTATTACTGCACACAAGGCAGTCACCAGGGAAGTGAGGGTGTTATTACTGCACACAGGGCAGTCACCAGGGAAGTGAGGGTGTTATTACTGCACACAGGGCAGTCACCAGGGAAGTGAGGGTGTTATTACTGCACACAGGGCAGTCACCAGGGAAGTGAGGGTGTTATTACTGCACACAGGGCAGTCACCAGGGAAGTGAGGGTGTTATTACTGCACACAGGGCAGTCACCAGGGAAGTGAGGGTGTTATTACTGCACACAGGGCAGTCACCAGGGAAGTGAGGGTGTTATTACTGCACACAGGGCAGTCACCAGGGAAGTGAGGGTGTTATTACTGCACACAGGGCAGTCACCAGGGAAGTGAGGGTGTTATTACTGCACACAGGGCAGTCACCAGGGAAGTGATGGTGTTATTACTGCACACAGGGCAGTCACCAGGGAAGTGAGGGTGTTATTACTGCACACAGGGCAGTCACCAGGGAAGTGAGGGTGTTATTACTGCACACAGGGCAGTCACCAGGGAAGTGAGGGTGTAATTACTGCACACAGGGCAGTCACCAGGGAAGTGAGGGTGTTATTACTGCACACAGGGCAGTCACCAGGGAAGTGAGGGTGTTATTACTGCACACAGGGCAGTCACCAGGGAAGTGATGGTGTTATTACTGCACACAGGGCAGTCACCAGGGAAGTGAGGGTGTTATTACTGCACACAGGGCAGTCACCAGGGAAGTGAGGGTGTTATTACTGCACACAGGGCAGTCACCAGGGAAGTGAGGGTGTTATTACTGCACACAGGGCAGTCACCAGTGGCCAATACAGGATACAGCCAGTTCATAGAGGAGCTGAAGGTGCTTTATGCTCAATACTGGCCAGAGGATGCAGGAGCACTGAATGGAGAAACAGTGATAGAATCTCTCTGCCAGAGGTTTGGCATTGGCAGTCCACGTACGGTCATACGGGCCTACAGGCAGTACAGGGACACTGATGGTAATGATAAAGGAGACTTTCCAGATGGACAAAGAGATGTTGATGGAGGTCAGCACCATCCCCATCTCCAGATGGACTTAAAGAGATGTTGATGGAGGTCAGAACCATCCCCATCTCCAGATGGACTTAAAGAGATGTTGATGGAGGTCAGCACCATCCCCATCTCCAGATGGACTTAAAGAGATGTTGATGGAGGTCAGCACCATCCTCATCTCCAGATGGACTTAAAGAGATGTTGATGGTGGTCAGCACCATCCCCATCTCCAGATGGACTTAAAGAGATGTTGATGGAGGTCAGCACCATCCCCATCTCCAGATGGACTTAAAGAGATGTTGATGGAGGTCAGCACCATCCCCATCTCCAGATGGACTTAAAGAGATGTTGATGGAGGTCAGCACCATCCTCATCTCCAGATGGACTTAAAGAGATGTTGATGGTGGTCAGCACCATCCCCATCTCCAGATGGACTTAAAGAGATGTTGATGGAGGTCAGCACCATCCCCATCTCCAGATGGACTTAAAGAGATGTTGATGGAGGTCAGCACCATCCCCATCTCCAGTGCAGAAGGCCAGCAGGGATTTTCTCAAATGAATCTGATTTGCACCTCAACCCGCGCCTCTCTGCATACCTCCACCATATCAGGGCTACTCTTTCTGAACCTTGTTGGCCCACCCCTGACCAAATTCAACCCAGTCCCCTATGTGAGGTCATGGATTGCTAAAGGACCCATTTGTGTCACAGACACCAGGAGCAAAACAAGAGATAGGGAGGAGAAGACGCACCAGGAAATGGCCGTGTTGTGGAAGGTTCTGGAAAACTTTACAAATTTCTTCTGTCCTGTGAAGTTAATCTGAATATGCGCTTCATATTATCAGATAGGCAGGAGGCCTATATACTATAATATGTGTTCTGCTGTAGCATACATTGATTTTGTTTTATTTGAAGTATATTCTGATATCAAATCAAATGTTTGTCCTACAGTGATGTCTTGAAAAGTATATGAAATGTGAGTATTGTAAGCAACACCTCTGAGTATATGAAATGTGAGTCTTGTAAGCCCCACCTCTGAGTATATGAAATGTGAGTCTTGTAAGCCCCGCCTCTGAGTATATGAAATGTGAGTCTTGTAAGCCCCACCTCTGAGTATGTGTTCATATGCATATGGAGGGTGTTCTGCAGTGACACCTAAAAATGTTGCTGTACATTGATGTCTTGAAAATTAGGCTGTAAGAAATTCAGACTTGTAAGCCCCACAGCTACACTAGAGTATGTGGGTATAGTATATGTTGGAGCCAAACGCGTGGCCGACGCGTGACGGTGGCTGTGTGAGAAGCACGCCTGTATCTCTCACATAACTAGAATGACTGTGATGAGTGTGGTGGAAGGAGGCAGGCGCAGGAGGTTAATCACAGAATACAGAGTTTATTCCTACGTTGACACACAAATGCGCTCCAATAGCGATCAACGAAACAGGCACAGGGCAAACTAACATCCCTGGCAAATACACTGTAATGGAATCCAATAATACATAGGCACAGGGGGGAAATCAACCCTGGCAACACAATGTTATGAGTAGCTCCACCGAGCTACACTACTCTCACCATTAACAATACCCCACAAGGACAAGGGGGTAGAGGGAACACTTATACACTGACTAATTAGGGGATAGGAACCAGGTGTGTGTGATTGACAAGACAAGACAATTGTGATGATGATTGGGGCGGCAGTGGTTAGTAAGCCGGTGACGACGAACGCCGAATCCTGCCCGAACAAGGAGGAGAGGCAGCATCGGCCGAAGTCGTGACAATGAGATTCACTTTCTATGATCTCTCTCCCTCTCTGCTCTGATAGACCGGAGCCTGAACTCTCATCTCTCAAGCGTTGCACTTCATCATTTATTTAGACTCTATGCTGTAGGCCACCAAAATATTTGATCAACTTCCAAATATTGTTTTACAAAAGAGAGAGAGAGAGATAGGCTTTTGGCACGAGTGCATCGGCCATCACCAGTGAGGGAGCTGTGCATCATTGGGTGAGTCAGTGAAACTGGAAAGCATTTTTAGGACTATAATTTCCTCCTCATATTGTAGCCTACAATATGTGTCTCCACACACCTAGGCCTCGGCTATTGATGGATTCAAGACAAGGTCGTTTTTATTGATCTCTGATTCTCAGTTTGTCAGTGTAGCCTGCCATTTCCATCATTTGTGTGGTATTAACAAATACTCTACCAGAGCCTCGTCATGTAAAATCACATAGAATTGCATGAAATGCGTTTCTAAAAGGCCAACATTTTCTCGGCCATTATGCTACTAAAAATGTCCCCCATGTGTCCAACTTCTGGAAGTGCCTCTACTCTACTGCTCTATGCCACTACCCAAATGTGATGATATGAATGCAATGCTTTATCATAAAGGATATATATATTTTTATGCATTCCAGTACCTCAGATCCCCCAGGTCACCACCCTCTCCTGCTCACTGTTTGTAAAATAAGGTGCAGGACGGCAGATTAATTCCCTTCAGTGATATTACTTGCTGACACGTTTTGGAGAAAGCTTCTTCGTCAAAGCACTATTGTAAACAGGGTTAGAATGTTACAAATACACATTTACATTGAAAGGGAAGCGTGATTATAGATTCATATTTTAAATCCTCAGAATTCATACAGTATAGAACACCATATAGAAGACATAGACATATCATTACATACAGTATAGAACACCACCTAGAAGACATAGACATATCATTACATACAGTATAGAACACCATATAGAAGACATAGACATATCATTACATACAGTATAGAACACCATATAGAAGACATAGACATATCATTACATACAGTATAGAACACTACCTAGAAGACATAGACATATCATTACATACAGTATAGAACACCATATAGAAGACATAGACATATCATTACATACAGTATAGAACACCATATAGAAGACATAGACATATCATTACATACAGTATAGAACACCATATAGAAGACATAGACATATCATTACATAGAGTATAGAACACCATCTAGAAGACATAGACATATCATTACATACAGTATAGAACACCATATAGAAGTCATAGACATATCATTACATACAGTATAGAACACCATCTAGAAGACATAGACATATCATTACATACAGTATAGAACACCATATAGAAGACATAGACATATCATTACATACAGTATAGAACACCATATAGAAGACATAGACATATCATTACATAGAGTATAGAACACCATATAGAAGACATATACATATCATTACATACAGTATAGAACACCATATAGAAGACATAGACATATCATTACATACAGTATAGAACACCATCTAGAAGACATAGACATATCATTACATACAGTATAGAACACCATATAGAAGACATAGACATATCATTACATACAGTATAGAACACCATATAGAAGACATAGACATATCATTACATACAGTATAGAACACCATCTAGAAGACATAGACATATCATTACATACAGTATAGAACACCATATAGAAGACATAGACATATCATTACATACAGTATAGAACACCATCTAGAAGACATAGACATATCATTACATACAGTATAGAACACCATCTAGAAGACATAGATATATCATTACATACAGTATAGAACACCATATAGAAGACATAGACATATCGTTACATACAGTATAGAACACCATCTAGAAGACATAGACATATCGTTACATACAGTATAGAACACCATCTAGAAGACATAGACATATCATTACATACAGTATAGAACACCATATAGAAGACATAGACATATCATTACATACAGTATAGAACACCATATAGAAGACATAGACATATCATTACATACAGTATAGAACACCATATAGAAGACATAGACATATCATTACATACAGTATAGAACACCATATAGAAGACATAGACATATCATTACATACAGTATAGAACACCATCTAGAAGACATAGACATATCATTACATACAGTATAGAACACCATATAGAAGACATAGACATATCATTACATACAGTATAGAACACCATATAGAAGACATAGACATATCATTACATACAGTATAGAACACCATATAGAAGACATAGACATATCATTACATAGAGTATAGAACACCATCTAGAAGACATAGACATATCATTACATAGAGTATAGAACACCATATAGAAGACATAGACATATCATTACATAGAGTATAGAACACCATATAGAAGACATAGACATATCATTACATAGAGTATAGAACACCATATAGAAGACATAGACGTATCATTACATACAGTATAGAACACCATATAGAAGACATAGACATATCATTACATAGAGTATATCATAGATGACATGTATAAATCCTTCCTTTATATTTCCTGTAACACTTTCCATTCCAGTAGCCTTATTACTGGCTAGGGTTACTGCTGCTAGTACAGTGGAAGAATGAGGCATCACAGTACTTTTACACCACTGTACTAACAGGAATAATTACACACCAATAACCACACTGTAATGTAAAGTGTTACATCATTCTCAATGATCAGTCAATACATACGGTATTCATTTCTTATAGTTAGTGTCATAGCACATGAGTTTAAGGCATTACACAATTCATTAAAAGCATTATACATATGTACTTCATAGAAACTGTTACCCTTTACATATTCTAACCACTCTATTTAATTTATTCCATATTAAGGGCCCTAACCTAGGAACACAAATCTTTGTCTCTATTAACATTGCGTACAGTTCTCTCTCTCTCTCTCTCTCTCCCTCTAACCCCTCCCTCCCTCCCTCTAACCCCACCCCTCTGGCAGAACCAGGAAGTCCATCCCCCTGCCACAAACTCTCTTCTGAGGAAACGAAACTGATCTGAGTCTCTGTGTCGTCTGTCTGTGTGAGAGTGAACAACCGTCCAAATGGCTCAGCACGGAGATCTGCTGGACCAGGACCAGTTCTGTTGTTCTGTCTGTCTGGATCTACTGAAGGAGCCGGTCACCATCCCCTGTGGACACAGTTACTGTAGGAGCTGTATTGAGGACTGCTGGGATCAGGATGTTCTGAAAGGGGTCTATAGCTGTCCTCAGTGCAGAGAGACCTTCACTCCAAGGCCTAATCTGAGGAAAAATAACATGTTGGCTGAGTTGGTGGAGAAACTGAAGAAGACAGGACTCCAGGCTGCTCCCCCTCCTGCTCTGTGCTATGCTGGACCTGGAGATGTGGCGTGTGATGTCTGCACTGGGACCAGAAAGCAGAAAGCCCTCATGTCCTGTCTGGCGTGTCTGGCCTCTTACTGTGAGATTCACCTCCAACCTCACTATGAATCTCCTGCTTTCAAGAAGCACAAGTTGGTCAAAGCCACCGCACAACTACAGGAGAAGATCTGCTCTCATCATGACAAACTGCTGGAGGTTTACTGTCGTACCGATCAGCAGTGTATCTGTTATCTGTGTACAATGGATGAACATAAAGGCCATGATACAGTGTCAGCTGCAGCAGAGAGGACTGAGAAACAGGTAAGACCAGAACTACTTGTTGGTGACTGTCTGATAAACAAAGAATTAAAGATACAGTAGGAACTAAGGCTGTTTGAATATGAGATCATTCAAATGATATCGATCCACGGCAGAACAAATATGAACACAAACCTTGAGTATATTGGATTTGCTCCCAATGTATCACCATTTTCTAAAGTCAAACACTATTATCATTCCGAATGCCCTTTTAAGAGTTCAAAGTTCAGCCTCAACCCCTTGATACATGTACGTCTACCATAAACACTATAATCATTAACATAGCAACATAGAAAATGTCATATGGTAAAGGGACTTCCTCCAGATTTTAGACCTTCCTCTCTATGGGCCCTATGTCACATTACTATACTATTGATCTACTGGACAAATAAAGCTTGATAGCTCATTGAAGAGTGATTCTCCACAGAGGCAGCTGGGGATGAGTCAGCAGAAGGTCCAGCAGAGATTCCAGGAGAGAGAGAAGGACCTGAAGGAGCTGCAACAGGCTGTGGAGTCTCTCAAGGTGAGTATTGTTGACCAGAGGAGACATACCATTTCACTTCTCTCTTCCAGTCAGAGAGAGAGAGATGCCCCTATCCAATCCCACTGGCTCCACTGTTGGGAACAGGCTGTCCAAAGCAAGTGAAATAAATAATAAACAAATCAGAAATTAACAGTAAACATTACACTCACAAAAGTTTCAAAGTAATAGAGACATTTCAAATGTTATAACTCAAGTGCAAACAGAGTGAGCCAGACCGAGTTCTGGAGGTGAAATGGAAATGAATGAGGGAGAGTTAAGTGAGGTAGAAGGTGTGGTGAAGAGCTCAGAACCAGAGCCTGGCATCAATGGACATGATAAAGAAGAATCTGGTGCAGTAGGAGTTACATTGTTGGAGAAAGTGGATCCATACCTTTTGGCAGATCCATTTGTGGTTTCAGGGTGGGTGGGAAAGGAGTTGGGTGCAGTTGAATCAGTGAAGGTAACCTGTAGTGGACTTGGGATATTTGTTTGTGTTTCTTCTGACCAGAGGGAGTGGGCGCTCCGTGTCACGCAACTTGGGTCAAGATCTGTTTCTTGCTTTGCTCTTAGGAACAGGGCACCATTGAAAGGAGTGATTTCTGGGGTAGCGTTAAGTGTAGAAGTGGAGCAATTAAGGTTGAAGACTGCTGGTGTTTGTGATTCCCGCCGTTTGGTGCAACACAGACCCGGTGGTGAGCGTGGTGAAACAGAGGAGTCAGTCCTTTTGAGTTTTGAGTCTTTAACAGAGAAAGTCATGTTATGATATATCAGTTATCTTGATTCGAGCTTTTGTGCCAAATCCATAAATTCAGGTGCAACGTTTATGGTCATTTCGCAGCAGTTTGTGGGAGAGAAATTCCAAGATGTTTTATGTGTGTGGAAGAGAATGGGATAAAAGATTGTTCTGGTGAATAAAGTTTGTGCCGAATACACTGTGCTGATTCAGGTGCAACGTTTATGGTCATGTTGCAGCAGTTTGTAGGAGGGAGATTCCAAGATGTGGGAAGTGTGCAGGAGGGCATGGGATAGAGGATTGTGTAGTTTCGGTGGATAAAGTTGTGTGTGTCAACTGTTGGGATACCCATGTTGCTGGGGATCTGAAGTGTCCGGTGCGAGAGAGGCAGGTTGAGGTGGCTAGAGTCAGAGTAGTGCAGAAGGTGTCGTATGCTGAGGCAGTGAAGGAAGTAGAGGAGGATGGGTCAAGGGTGAGAGATCCTGAGAGGATCCCTGTGAGTAGTAGATCTGTGCCAGCACAGAGGGATAGGCCAACGAGTGATATATGCTTCAGTAAAGTTAGCTTCTTAGAGTTCATAGCAATGGTTATCAACTCAATCAATCAATCAATCAATTTTATTTTATATAGCCCTTCTTACATCAGCTAATATCTCGAAGTGCTGTACAGAAACCCAGCCTAAAACCCCAAACAGCTAGTAATGCAGGTGTAGAAGCACGGTGGCTAGGAAAAACTCCCTAGAAAGGCAAAACCTAGGAAGAAACCTAGAGAGGAACCAGGCTATGAGGGGTGGCCAGTCCTCTTCTGGCTGTGCCGGGTGGAGATTATAACAGAACCATGCCAAGATGTTCAAAAATGTTCATAAGTGACAAGCATGGTCAAATAATAATCAGGAATAAATCTCAGTTGGCTTTTCATAGCCGATCATTAGAGTTTAAAACAGCAGGTCTGGGACAGGTAGGGGTTCCATAACCGCAGGCAGAACAGTTTAAACTGGAATAGCAGCAAGGCCAGGCGGACTGGGGACAGCAAGGAGTCACCACGGCCGGTAGTCCCGACGTATGGTCCTAGGGCTCAGGTCTCTCAGTTGGCTTTTCATAGCCGATCATTTAGAGTTGAAAACAGCAGGTCTGGGACAGGTAGGGGTTTCGTAGCCGCAGGCAGAACAGTTGAAACTGGAATAGCAGCAAGGCCAGGCGGACTGGGGATAGCAAGGTGTCATCATGCCCGGTAGTCCTGACGTATGGTCCTAGGGCTCAGGTTCTCAGAGAGAAAGAGAGAACGAGAGAATTAGAGAGAGCATACTTAAATTCACACAGGACACTGGATAAGACAGGAGAAGTACTCCAGGTATAACCAACTAACCCCAGCCCCCCGACACATAAACTACTGCAGCATAAATACTGGAGGCTGAGACAGGAGCGGTCCGGAGACACTGTGGCCCCATCCGAAGAAACCCCCGGACAGGGCCAAACAGGAAGGATATAACCCCACCCACTCCGCCAAAGCACAGCCCCCGCACCACTAGAGGGATATCCCCAACCACCAACTTACAATCCTGAGACAAGGCCGAGTATAGCCCACAGAGGTCTCCACCACAGCACAAACCAAGGGGGGGGCGCCAACCCAGACAGGAAGATCACGTCAGTAACTCAACCCACTCAAGTGACGCACCCCTCCCAGGGACGGCATGAAAGAGCACCAGCAAGCCAGTGACTCAGCCCCTGCAACAGGGTTAGAGGCAGAGAACCCCAGTGGAGAGGGGAACCGGCCTGGCAGAGACAGCAAGGGCTGTTCGTTGCTCCAGCCTTTCCGTTCACCTTCACACTCCTGGGCCAGACTACACTCAATCATATGACCTACTGAAGAGATAAGTCTTCAGTAAAGACTTAAAGGTTGAGACCGAGTCTGCGTCTCTCACATGGGTAGGCAGACTGTTCCATAAAAATGGAGATCTATAGGAGAAAGCCCTGCCTCCCGCTGTTTGCTTAGAAATTCTAGGGACAATTAGGAGGCCTGCGTCTTGTGACCGTAGCGTACGTATTGGTATGTACGGCAGGACCAACTCGGAAAGATAGGTAGGAGCAAGCCCATGTAACGCTTTATAGGTTAACAGTAAAACCTTGAAATCAGCCCTTGCCTTAACAGGAAGCCAGTGTAGGGAAGCTAGCACTGGAGTAATATGATCAAATTTCTTGGTTCTAGTCAGGATTCTAGCAGCCGTATTTAGCACTAACTGAAGTTTATTTAGTGCTTTATCCGGGTAGCCGGAAAATAGAGCATTGCAGTAGTCTAACCTAGAAGTAACAAATGCATGGATTAATTTTTCTGCATCATTTTTGGACAGAAAATTTCTGATTTTTGCAATGTTACGTAGATGGAAAAAAGCTGTCCTTGAAACAGTCTTGATATGTTCGTCAAAAGAGAGATCAGGGTCAAGAGTAACGCCTAGGTCCTTCACAGTTTTATTTGAGATGACTTTACAACCATCAAGATGAATTGTCAGATTTAACAGAAGATCTCTTTGTTTCTTGGGACCTAGAACAAGCATCTCTGTTTTGTCCGAGTTTAAAAGTAAAAAGTTTTCAGCCATCCACTTCCTTATGTCTGAAACACAGGCTTCTAGCGAGGGCAATTTTGGGGCTTCACCATGCTTCATTGAAATGTACAGCTGTGTGTCATCCGCATAGCAGTGAAAGTTAACATTATGTTTTCGAATAACATCCCCAAGAGGTAAAATATATAGTGAAAACAATAGTGGTCCTAAAACGGAACCTTGAGGAACACCGAAATGTACAGTTGATTTGTCGGAGGACAGACCATTCACAGAGACAAACTGATATCTTTCCGACAGGTAGGATCTAAACCAGGCCAGAACTTGTCCGTGTAGACCAATTTGGGTTTCCAGTCTCTCCAAAAGAATGTGGTGATCGATGGTGTCAAAGGCAGCACTAAGGTCTAGTAGCACGAGGACAGATGCAGAGCCTCGGTCTGACGCCATTAAAAGGTCATTTACCACCTTCACAAGTGCAGTCTCAGTGCTATGATGGGGTCTAAAACCAGACTGAAGCATTTCGTATACATTGTTTGTCTTCAGAAAGGCAGTGAGTTGCTGCGCAACAGCTTTTTCTAAAATTTTTGAGAGGAATGGAAGATTCGATATAGGCCGATAGTTTTTTATATTTTCCGGGTCAAGGTTTGGCTTTTTCAAGAGAGGCTTTATCACTGCCACTTTTAGTGAGTTTGGTACACATCCGGTGGATAGAGAGCTGTTTATTATGTTCAACATAGGAGGGCCAAGCACAGGAAGCATTTCCTTCAGCAGTTTAGTAGGAATAGGATCCAGTATGCAGCTTGAAGGTTTAGAGGCCATGATTATTTTCATCATTGTGTCAAGAGATATAGTACTAAAACACTTAAGTGTCTCTCCCGATCCCAGGCCCTCGCAGAGCTGTGCAGATCCAGGACAGCTAAGCCCTGGAGGAATACGCAGATTCAAAGAGGAGTCCGTAATTTGCTTTCTAATGGTCATGATCTTTTCCTCAAAGAAGTTCATGAATTTATCACTGCTGAAGTGAAAACCATCCTCTCTTGGGGAATGCTGCTTTTTAGTTAGCTTTGCAACAGTATCAAAAAGAAATTTTGGATTGTTCTTATTTTCCTCGATTAATTTGGAAAAGTAGGATGATCGAGCAGCAGTGAGGGCTCTTCGGTACTGCACGGTACTGTCTTTCCAAGCTAGTCGGAAGACTTCCAGTTTGGTGTGGCGCCATTTCCGTTCCAATTTCCTGGAAGCTTGCTTCAAAGCTCGGGTATTTTCTGTATACCAGGGAGCTAGTTTCTTATGACAAATGTTTTTCGTTTTTAGGGGTGCAACTGCATCTAGGGTATTGCGCAAGGTTAAATTGAGTTCCTCAGTTAAGTGGTTAACTGATTTTTGTCCTCTGACGTCCTTGGGTAGGCAGAAGGAGTCTGGAAGGGCATCAATGAATTTTTGTGTTGTCTGAGAATTTATAGCACGACTTTTGATGCTCCTTGGTTGGGGTCTGACCAACTGTACCGCAGAAATGGATTGTCAATCACAGAAAATGGATATTGTGATGGCAGCTGCAGAGAAGTATTTGGGCATACAAGATTAGACTTCAGAAGAGTTACAGGGTGTGTTGAGTGGTGGTGTCCCGTCCTCCCAGGCCGTTGGCATGGTGCAGGAGCAGATAGGGTCAAAGTAGTGGAATGGGGTAGTGGGTATTTAATGAGTGTAGGGTTAGTTGGAAGGGTGTTTTTTGTATTATTATAATTTCCCCTTTTCCCATTTTGTGTCACAAAGTATAATGGATTTATATTATAGTCCAGTTGGGGGCGGTAACGCAACATATTGGATGCCAACCGCCGTTAAACACCAAAGAAGAAGAACCGTTATATTATGTCTATGTACAGTATTGTAACGATGTTCATGTCTCTCTCATTCATTAACTTTCATGGTAGTTGGTTGTGTGTGTCTCTGGTTATGAATAGGGTGCTGACAGACAATTGTTGATGGATATTTATAGAGCTCTGATCAGGACGACAATTGATTACTGGTGTACAGTTTATCGAACAAGGCAAAACTTGGCTTCAGAAGCTGGACAGAATCCAGTATATAGCTTTAAGGATATGTACTGGTGCATTTAAATCAACATCTGTATGTGCCTTACTGGTGGAGGCAGGAGAGATGCCTTTGTATGTACGGCGTAAAAAATGGTCATTATCTTATTGGGTTGAAAGGCTGTGAGGTTGAGCATCCCACTGCTACTGTTCTAGATGACTGTTGGGAATATACTAGTAGACAAGGCAGTGGTTTTGGTTGGACAGTTGGAAAGCTTGCTGATGAGAGTGGTTTGAGGGAGTTGGAGGTTGGCCCTTCTGTGGTGATAGGGGATGTTCCTCCATGGTTACTCCCAGACCCTGTTGTTGATCTAACCTTGGTAGAGAAAAGGAAAGATTGGTCCGAAGTCAGTGATATAGTGAAACTGGTTGACAATTACATTGGTAAAAGTTTTCATGCTTTTTTAATGCTTTTCACAGACGGATGCAAGGACCCAGATAGTGGGCTCACAGGAGCAGGCGTTTACGTTCCTGAATTTGATGTGCAGATATGTAGAAGACTAACAGATGAACTGTCAGTATACTCAGTTGAACTGTTGGTGATAATAGTTGCCCTCCAGTGGGTGGAGGACGTACAACCTGTTAGAATTATAGTATGGTCGGATTCTCTGTCTGTATTGAATAGTTTATCATCTGGTAAATCTAATAGGAGTGACCTGCTATTGGAGGTATTAATGTTATTATGGAGAATTGAGAGAATGGGTTTAGTGGTGAGATTCTGCTGGGTTGGACGGGGTTGGGGGGGTTTGGAAGGGATTTTGGGGATGGGGGAGGGTCTATTAGAAGTTAGTAGGGCTCTTCTTTATTTTCTCAGAAGTACTGAGTTAGGTAGGAGGATTTAGAAATGTTGGAAACCGTGATTGACCACACACTCCAGCACAGTAGGTGGCGGCATGCACCTTTAACGTTGGTTTGTGGACCGCCATTATATCATAGAAGAAGAAGTTGGTTGTGTGAGAGATTTGTGGTTCGTGAGGAGGGCTACTATTCTTTTTTCTTTTGGTTCTTGCGTATTTTCTGAATTTATTTTCTGATGGTGGAGGGTTTGTTTATTGGTTTCCACTGTTTATCGTTTAGAGTTGAGGGGGGAGTAGGGGTAGTTTGTTAGGGCGGCGTGATGGCCTCAACCGAGTGGAGAAGAAACGCTGTCGCTTCGGGTCCGTTCCGGAGAAAGGTGTGGAGGAAGTTTTGCTCATGGTCGGCGAACAGGTTGGAGCGGAACATCTGGACTCTGCATCCAGAATGAACAAGGCGGTGGTTGGGTTAATGAAAAAGGTTTGTCTTGTTGTGAGGGGTGTGTTGGTGCAGATGTCGCCTCTTTCGATAAGAGTTGTGGTGGCTAATCTGCCTCCGTTTATTGCTTCCGAACAGACCCCAAGTAGTTGGTTAGTTTTGGTAAATTTGCAAGTGGTTTCCGTGTGCTCTCGGCTGGGTGCCAAGCGGAATCCGTTAAACATGTCTCTTTTCGTAGACAAGTGTTTGTTTCTTACCAAACCTCAAGGTTACACAGGGGAGGGGTGGAACACAGGGTTTGGTAGCACAGATAGTTTTGGGTGTTTCTAGTGTGGGGATCATCAGTTATAGGCTACAAGCAGCAATATGATTGATAGGTAGGACAGGTATTGAACCCAAATAATCCCTACTCAGATGCGCTAACCTCAACCCTAGTAAACATGCATTATAAAAACCTTCTATATAAAATGATCTCATATTGGGAGTAAATAGCCTCTGAATAGAAAAGAAAAAACACTGCATCTTCCAGCCCACCAATAAATGACATAATGCAACCGTTGCGGTTAGCATATTTACCTCAACATGCCCCTCGCTTGCCTGAGAAGGCAGAGTGCTCGATGCTGGTTGATGAATTTGACAATTAATGTACTAGGAAAATACGTTTTTGTCGACCAGAGGTGACTGAATTAATGTTTAGGCTTATTGATAATCATTATAGTAATGAAGTATAATTTCAAAACATGACCATAAAAACAGGTAATAATAAACATGACTCATCATTATATTACTTCACAGTAATGTGTTTTCAGTCCTTCCTCTTGCGTTAGCAGTGTGGAAAGGGACAGTAAAAAGCTCAGGCAGGAGGAGTTTTCCCTGTGAGGTGGAGTGGTGGTGTATCCAGGGAGAGAACTCCTGAGTGGCGCAGTGGTCTAAGGCACTGCATCGCAGTGCTAACTGTGCCACTAGATCCTGGTTCGAATCCAGGCTCTGTCGCAGCCGGCCGTGACCGGGACACTCATGGGCGGCGCACAATTGGCCCAGCGTCGTCCAGGGTAGGGGAGGGAATGGCCGGCAATTATTAAGCAACTGCAGTAGTACTGAATAAAGTGTTTTCCCTTACTAATCCGTACTAAAATAGTGATTACTCAGAATTGCAAATAAATGGCGGGGGTACCAGGAGGGAGGAGAATACATTTTTTACATTTTAGTCATTTAGCAGATGCTCTTATCCAGAGCGACTTACAGTTAGTGAGTGCATACATTTTCATACTGTCCCCCCCATGGGAAACGAACCCACAACCCTGGCGTTGCAAGCGCCATGCTCTACCAACTGAGCTACACGGTAGTAGTGCATGGCCAAGTGTTGGTGCGCAGGCCGTGGAGAAAGCGGTGGTGGGGAGGGTTGCAGCTGGGCTACATGAGCTGAGGCAGGTTTCTGTAGTAACGGAGACTCCGGTAGGCGAAGGCTTGGTGGGCTCATCCCAGGAAATATTGCCTGTCATTGGGGAAGAGGCTCTGATCAGGGGGGAAGTGCAGGGGGGCAGAGACTGGGGAGGAGGAGGACGGTACCGTGCCAATGGAGGAGGAGGAAGAGGGGGGAGGTGAGTCTGCGGGAGCGGAGGACAAGGCGTCTCGTTTTCAGACGGCTCATTGGATCCAGAGCTGACAGCCAGTCAGGCTGAGGGCCCAGTATATAAGGTGAGAGAACTTTCTAGGTTCCTGATGGAGACTAAAGGGGAAAAAGAAGGTTCTGCTGGAGTCTTATTTGATTGATCCTGGAAGGTTTGTAAGGTCAGTACAACACGTGATGAAGAATGAGGGGTTTAGTGTCCTCTCACCCAGGAAGCGGTATAGGCTGAGAAAATGGGTCATGGGTTCTTAAGGGCATGTCTTCAGAATCTGCTTAAATGGATGTTTTTTTCTGGCATGGCGGCTTTATGGGCTTCTCTACTGGTTTCTGATTGTGGTGATTTCCCTCCCACCTCTTATGGAGATTTCACGGTTAGACTTCCTTAACATGAACGCCGGCAAAGAATGGGGGAATATGTCAAACAAAAACATTTAAATGCCATGGCAGAAATCTTAGTGCAGGGGTAGCAAAAGAGGTGTGTAAGGGTAGGTTGTTAGTGTTTAGAGCCCAAATAATGACCTTGTCTTTGCTTTCATAAATGTGTCTGCACCTGGTCCTCTGTAGCTCAGCTGGTAGAGCACGGCGCTTGTAACGCCAGGGTAGTGGGTTCGATCCCCGGGACCACCCATACACAAAAAAAAAAATATATATATATATATATGCACGCATGACTGTAAGTCGCTTTGGATAAAAGCGTCTGCAAAATGGCACATTATATTATATTATAGTACAGGGCTCAGTTCTCTGTTTCACCAGAGGGGTTGGAAAAACAGAGTGGGGAAACCAAGAAAATCCCTTGTTTTACGTTTGTCTGATGGGTGGGTAACTTCTGTTGTGGGGGAGATGAGGGAGCCTGATGGGTGGGTAACTTCTGTTGTGGGGAGATGAGGGAGCCTGATGGGTGGGTAACTTCTGTTGTGGGGGAGATGAGGGAGCCTGATGGGTGGGTAACTTCTGTTGTGGGGAGATGAGGGAGCCTGATGGGTGGGTAACTTCTGTTGTGGGGAGATGAGGGAGCCTGATGGGTGGGTAACTTCTGTTGTGGGGAGATGAGGGAGCCTGATGGGTGGGTAACTTCTGTTGTGGGGGAGATGAGGGAGCCTGATGGGTGGGTAACTTCTGTTGTGGGGAGATGAGGGAGCCTGATGGGTGGGTAACTTCTGTTGTGGGGGAGATGAGGGAGCCTGATGGGTGGGTAACTTCTGTTGTGGGGAGATGAGGGAGCCTGATGGGGGGGGTAACTTCTGTTGTGGGGAGATGAGGGAGCCTGATGGGTGGGTAACTTCTGTTGTGGGGGAGATGAGGGAGCCTGATGGGTGGGTAACTTCTGTTGTGGGGAGATGAGGGAGCCTGATGGGTGGGTAACTTCTGTTGTGGGGGAGATGAGGGAGCCTGATGGGTGGTTAACTTCTGTTGTGGGGAGATGAGGGAGCCTGATGGGTGGGTAACTTCTGTTGTGGGGGAGATGAGGGAGCCTGATGGGTGGGTAACTTCTGTTGTGGGGAGATGAGGGAGCCTGATGGGTGGGTAACTTCTGTTGTGGGGAGATTAGGGAGCCTGATGGGTGGGTAACTTCTGTTGTGGGGGAGATGAGGGAGCCTGATGGGTGGGTAACTTCTGTTGTGAGGAGATGAGGGAGCCTGATGGGTGGGTAACTTCTGTTGTGGGGAGATGAGGGAGCCTGATGGGTGGGTAACTTCTGTTGTGGGGAGATGAGGGAGCCTGATGGGTGGGTAACTTCTGTTGTGGGGGAGATGTGGGAGCCTGATGGGTGGGTAACTTCTGTTGTGGGGAGATGAGGGAGCCTGATGGGTGGGTAACTTCTGTTGTGGGGAGATGAGGGAGCCTGATGGGTGGGTAACTTCTGTTGTGGGGAGATGAGGGAGCCTGATGGGTGGGTAACTTCTGTTAAGGGGGAGATGAGGGAGCCTGATGGGTGGGTAACTTCTGTTGTGGGGGAGATGAGGGAGCCTGATGGGTGGGTAACTTCTGTTAAGGGGAGATGAGGGAGCCTGATGGGTGGGTAACTTCTGTTGTGGGGAGATGAGGGAGCCTGATGGGTGGGTAACTTCTGTTGTGGGGAGATGAGGGAGCCTGATGGGTGGGTAACTTATGTTGTGGGGGAGATGAGGGAGCCTGATGGGTGGGTAACTTTGGTGGGTAACTTCTGTTGTGGGGGAGATGAGGGAGCCTAATGGGTGGGTAACTTCTGTTGTGGGGGAGATGAGGGAGCCTGATGGGTGGGTAACTGCTGTTGTGGGGAGAGGAGGGAGCCTGATGGGTGGGTAACTTCTGTTGTGGGGAGATGAGGGAGCCTGATGGGTGGGTAACTTCTGTTGTGGGGAGATGAGGGAGCCTGATGGGTGGGTAACTTCTGTTGTGGGGAGATGAGGGAGCCTGATGGGTGGGTAACTTCTGTTGTGGGGGAGATGAGGGAGCCTGATGGGTGGGTAACTTCTGTTGTGGGGGAGATGAGGGAGCCTGATGGGTGGGTAACTTCTGTTGTGGGGAGATGAGGGAGCCTGATGGGTGGGTAACTTCTGTTGTGGGGAGATGAGGGAGCCTGATGGGTGGGTAACTTCTGTTGTGGGGAGAGGAGGGAGCCTGATGGGTGGGTAACTTCTGTTGTGGGGGAGAGGAGGGAGCCTGATGGGTGGGTAACTTCTGTTGTGGGGAGAGGAGGGAGCCTGATGGGTGGGTAACTTCTGTTGTGAGGAGATGAGGCTGCGGCTGTGGAGTTGTACTCTGATTTATAGAGGGCAGAACTCTGTGGTCCTCTGTAGAGCATGGTCCTTGTAATGCCAGGGTAGTGGGTTCGATCCCCGGGACCACCCATATGTAAAAATGTATGCACATGACTGTAAGTCGCTTTGGATAAAAGCGTCTGCTAAATGGCATATTATTATTATTATTATTATCCTGGGTGTTCTCAGGTTCTGCTCACAGACCTTTCCAAACTCTCTCTGTCACAGATAAATCAAATAGATATTTCCCTGGCCTTTCACAAACTCTCAGCTGCTGTCTCTCAGACGGTCTGCCTGTGGATCTTTATAAAAAGTTCTGGGGAATTATTTTACAGGACGTGTGTTGTGTGAGTGCGTCGGGGTGGGGGAGCTGTCGCTAAGCTGTAGACGGGAGGCTTTGACTCTCCTGCCCAAAATAAGGATTTGAGCGACATAAAGAACTGGAGGCCTGTGGCATTGCTCTGTGTGGAATATAAGGTCTTTGCCAAGGTCCTCGTTAACAGATTCAAACGTACTGTGTACCAGGACGCTCAATCACAAACAATCTGTTCATAATCAGGAGAAAGCCTTTGATAGGGTGGACCATGAATATCTGTTCAATGTGTTGTTTTGGTTGTGGGGAGAATTTTGTGGCCTGTGTTCAAATGTTAAATAAATAAATATACATAATATGCCATTTAGCAGACGCTTTTATCCAAAGTGACTTACAGTCATGCGTGCATACATTTTTGTGTATGGGTGGTCCCGGGGATCGAACCCACTACCCTGGCGTTACAAGCGCCGTGCTCTACCAGCTGAGCTACAGAGGACCACGTAATGTCGCGGTAGTATGCTGGGGCTTCATGTATGGTCAAGGTGTGGGGAGGGCTCAGTAGGCCAGTCTGGGTAGGGAGGGGCATTCACCAGGGATGCCCTCTGTCAGGGCAGCTATACACTCTTGTTATTGAGCCCTTTCTGGGCCTGTTACGCAGGAGGCTACAGGGAGTGTGGGAGCCAGGCATAGGGTTGGGGACAGGCATAGCAGTGTCAGCATACGCTGATGACGTCTGTGTTGGTTAGGGATGAGCAGAACCTACAGGCCCTGGAGAATAGTTTGAGGGTGTACGAGGGGGCGTCTTCTGCTTAGGGAAACTGGGGCAAGAGTGAGGCTCTGTTATGTTGGGCATGGAGGGACAGGGCACCTCCGCAGCTTCCAGGGGGGTTGCAGTGGGGCTGTGAGTGGCTCAAGATGCTTGGGGTGTATCTGGGCTCGGAGGGTTGGGATAGGAAGAACTGGGAAGGAGTGTCACAAGCGGTGGTGTCGAGGCTGACGAAGTGGAGGTGGCTCATCTCCCAAGTGGCATACAGAGGGGCGGTGCTGATCATCAACAACTTGGTGGCATCCTCTCTATGGCTTAAATTGGCCATTCTCAACGCCCCCGGTGGTCTGCTTGTGGACCTGCAGCGCAAGTTAGTGAATTTTTTCTGGTCAGGGTGGCAGCGTTCTGACTCAGCAGCACAGAGGATACTGTACCGTACGGAGGTGGGCTGGAGGGAACCAGCATGTGCTCTGTTGAGGAGGGCTGGTGGTTTGGGGCTGGATCAGCAGCTCTTCATCATGCGGCCGGAGAGACTCAATACAGCAGGGGTCTCTGATTTCTATGCTGCAGTACTGAGGGCTGGAGCAGCCTGAGGAGGGGCCACCACCGTTTCCACCACTGCAAGTGACAGCAGAGACTGGGGACTGGCAGGAGAGTCTGGAGGACTTACTGACTTTTAACACTCTGAGCTTAGTGGGAGTGAAGGGGCATCAGTGGCAGGGGGTTGTGGGGGCTGAGAGCATGGCAGGGTATAGGTGGAGGGTGCTCTATAAGCTCCCAGTGCTGGAAAGGTCAGGGGTCGTCCAGTGGAGGGTATTACATGGAGCCCTGGACACCAATAGCTGGTTGGCTCGGGTTGACCTGGGAGTTGGGGAGGGGTGTCCGTTTTCTGCAATGACAGACTGTTCATCATGTTTTTTCTGTGTTGCCAGGGTAATGCCATTACTGTTGACGCCTTAGGGTTGAGTTTGAGTTGTACAAAATGATCAACAGTGTGGAGATGTTTCAGGAGGTATGGGGGCTCAGGGGGGCTGTCTGTACGGCTGGAGAGGAGGGGTTGGATGGACGGTTGGAATGTGGTGCTGGATGGTGTATTGTACTGTGGTGTTGGGTACTGGATAATGTGATTGTGTGGAGGTTGTGGTGTCACGCAATGTGTTTTTAGGGGTGGGGGTGTTAGTGTAATGAGGATGGCTCATTAAAGTAAGACAAGTCAGTCTCTCTCTCTCTCTTAACAGCGCTCTGCACAGGCAGCAGTGAAGGACAGTGATAAGATCTTTACCGAGCTGATCCGCTCCATTGAGAGAAGGCGCTCTGAGGTGAAGGAGCTGATCAGAGCCCAAGAGAAGGCTCAAGTGAGTCAAGCTGAAGGACTCCTGGAGCAACTGGAGCAGGAGATAGCTGAGCTGAGGAAGAGAAGCACTGAGCTGGAGCAGCTCTCACACACAGAGGATCACATCCATTTCCTCCAGGTAACTCAACTGCCTTGATACAAAAAATGTGATATGAAACTAAAACTCAATGTGAAACTCTCAATCATTTGGTTCTGTTCTCTCTCTCTCTCTCCCCCCAGAGTTATCAGTCTCTCTCCGGTACCAGTGTATCTTCAGACTTACCCAGCATCGTTGTCCGTCCTCTTCAGTACTTTGGAGATGTGAGTAAGACTGTGTCTGAACTGAGAGAGAAACTAGAAGACGTCCTTAAAGGAGAATGGACCAAGATCTCCACTACAGGTGTGTTGAAAATAATAAGAACATCAACTTTAGACCATTGAAAGTTCCCTACTAGTCATATACATGTGGAATATGGTGTGATGATAACATTCCCTCTCTCTGTGAATGTGTTTGTGTGTCTGTAGTGAATATAGTGGATGTTGTACTGCCTCCAGAGCCCAAGACCAGAGAACAGTTCTTACAATGTGAGTCTCTTTATTCTGAAGTAACTAACAGGGACGGCTTGTTCAATAGGGCGATATGGGCGACGCACTGCCAAACGGGAAAAGGAAGGGATTTTTTTTCTAATCAATTATTTAAAAAAAAATTAAATAAAAAAAAATATTTTTTTTAAATAAATTTATAAAAAATTATATCACGGCAACAGCAGTTATCAGTGTTCACGTCTGATCTGCCAGCCACTAAATGTCAAATCAGGCTAAAGTCGTGCTTCAAATGGCCCCGCCCGTTTTTTGGGCGATTTCAGTCAGGTTGAAAATCGCCCAGAAGTCTGTCATAGACTCCCATGTAAAATCTATTTTTGTCACATTTCAAAGCTTTCAATACATTCTCTATGGGTGTCTGTGGGCTTGCACTTACGCGCTTTCGTCATACATAACGTAACCACGAATGAACGTAACTAAGAAAAGACCAGGTAGCAGCCTCAATCAATTCACTACTACTATCAAAATGGCTAGGCTTCAGTCCAACTCGATTGTGTCTTTGAAAGAAGTTCCTTTTTGTCGGCGAACAAATGAAGATAAATTGGCAACGAAACAATTAGGACCTCCCACACCAAATTTAATAATTCAACAGGTGTCTACTAAAGGGGGGAAGTCCTACACCCGAGGATTTTCCAAAAATTGGTATGAACGGAAAACCTGGCTAGCAGGCTGCGATGTAGCTAATGCAGTTTTTTGCTACCCCTGCTTACTCTTCCACCCTGAAGGCGGCACAGCAGACAGCACCGCTTGGACAGCGACTGGTGTAACCGACATGCACCATCTTTCAGAAAAGATTAAGAAAAATTAGCTGTCAAAGACCCACATATAGCTGTTTGAGATTGTCTGCTTTTGGGAGAGTGAATATTGCCACTCAACTGGATGAGGGATACAGGCTAGCTGTCCGCCGCCACAACGATGAGGTTAGCAACAGCAGAGTCGTGAACACTGTCTACGAGAATCGAGACGACCTCATATAATGTTTTGAAGCCATCCGGACGGGTTCATTGGGTTCATTTGACCAGCACACCTTGAGAGAGGCAGCTGGCTACGTGAGGATACTACATGATGAAGATTTAATTTTTTTCCTGCGGCTTTTTCACAAAATCATGCCCCACGTCGACATTCTGTACCAGAAGCTACAGAAGAAGGACATCGATGCTGTCTCTATCAAACGTGCCCTCGACAGCTTCACAAGCAAGTGCAGGCCATAAGGTAAGATTAAACAGATATCAAAAAATGTGGTAAAAGCTCTTGTTGATCCTGCAATCTGAACAAATACCAAGATGCTGTATTTTCAGCTGATATTTCATTTGTTTATGGAAATGCATATTGTTTATGCAGTGTTGAGGAATGTGAAAGAACACCCTTGATTATTTTTACTGTGATAACTTATTTTGCTTTTGTAAGCCAACACTTTTGAGATCAGTCAATAAATGCTTCTGGTATTGACTTATATGCTGCCCCTGTCTTCATGTTGTTGCTGGACATATCTTTTTAAAAATGTGTGTAGGTCACCTAAATCATCAGAAAAATTGCCCTCCCTGAGAATTTGTTCAGGAGCCGCCACTGGTAACTAACAGTCTCTTTTTACTGACACTCCTAACAATCCCTCTAGAAATATATAGCAATAGTAGATCTAATCAAAGACTGGGTATCTATCTGACTCCTCATATTTCTCTGATTTGATCTCTGCTGTGCTCCAATCAAAGACAGGGTAGATACAGTATCTGACTTCACTTATTGTTCTAACTCCCCTCATTGGTCTCTGCTCTGCTCTTCTCCCAGATTCCTGTCAGCTCACACTGGACCCAAACACAGCACACACACTCCTCTCTCTGTCTGAAGGGAACAGAAATGTGACCTATACAGGCCAAGAACAACCATATCCTGTTCATCCAGACAGATTCACAAACAACTACCAGGTTCTGTGTAGAGAGGGTCTGTCTGGACGCTGTTACTGGGAGGTGGAGTGGAGTGGGGTGTGTGATACAGCAGTCTCATATAAAGACATCAGCAGAACAGGGACAGATGGTAGATTTGGAGACAATAACAAGTCCTGGAGTTTAGTGTGTTATAGTGGTGGTTATTGGTTCAGACACAATAATGTTAGGACTAAAGTATCAGGCCCTCGGTCCTCCAGAGTAGGAGTGTACCTGGATCACAAGGCAGGTACTCTGTCCTTCTACAGTGTCTCTGACACAATGACCCTCCTCCACAGAGTCCAGACCACATTCACTCAGCCCCTCTATCCTGGGTTTTATCTCTATTATGGTACTGCTGAGCTGGTTAAACTGTAGTAGGGTCCACATAGATACTAGTCATGCTGGTGTAGTCTATAGCTGAGCTGGTTAAACTGTAGTAGGGTCCACATAGATACTAGTCATGCTGGTGTAGTCTATAGCTGAGCTGGTTAAACTGTAGTAGGGTCCACATAGATACTAGTCATGCTGGTGTAGTCTATAGCTGAGCTGGTTAAACTGTAGTAGGGTCCACATAGATACTAGTCATGCTGGTGTAGTCTATAGCTGAGCTGGTTAAACTGTAGTAGGGTCCACATAGATACTAGTCATGCTGGTGTAGTCTATAGCTGAGCTGGTTAAACTGTAGTAGGGTCCACATAGATACTAGTCA
Organism: Coregonus lavaretus; assembly: GCF_964263955.1. Classification (NCBI taxonomy): domain Eukaryota; kingdom Metazoa; phylum Chordata; class Actinopteri; order Salmoniformes; family Salmonidae; genus Coregonus; species Coregonus lavaretus. The sequence continues at coordinate 88,278 of NW_028165680.1, read as the reverse complement.
TGCTGGTGTAGTGTATAGCTGAGCTGGTTAAACTGTAGTAGGGTCCACATAGATACTAGTCATGCTGGTGTAGTCTATAGCTGAGCTGGTTAAACTGTAGTAGGGTCCACATAGATACTAGTCATGCTGGTGTAGTCTATAGCTGAGCTGGTTAAACTGTAGTAGGGTCCACATAGATACTAGTCATGCTGGTGTAGTCTATAGCTGAGCTGGTTAAACTGTAGTAGGGTCCACATAGATACTAGTCATGCTGGTGTAGTCTATAGCTGAGCTGGTTAAACTGGAGTAGGGTCCACATAGATACTAGTCATGCTGGTGTAGTCTATAGCTGAGCTGGTTAAACTGTAGTAGGGTCCACATAGATACTAGTCATGCTGGTGTAGTCTATAGCTGAGCTGGTTAAACTGTAGTAGGGTCCACATAGATACTAGTCATGCTGGTGTAGTCTATAGCTGAGCTGGTTAAACTGTAGTAGGGTCCACATAGATACTAGTCATGCTGATGTAGTCTATAGCTGAGCTGGTTAAACTGTAGTAGGGTCCACATAGATACTAGTCATGCTGGTGGTGATGGTCCCCAGATGTGATGATTCATTCTGCTCTGTTTTTATGTACAATGCTTTGATTGATTTGATCTTCAGAAGATGTTATGAATTACAATTCAATGCATTCATATTATTTGTAAGTGCAACGTTTTAATCTTATACATTTACATTAATCATGATGTATGCTGTTAATGTATGTTGGTTGTCATTCAGAACCATTGAAATGTTTTCTCAATTGGTTCTCTGTCTCAATGTCATTTTCCTCAGTATCATGGAACAGGTAGTGTTACTTACTTGCTAATTGAACTATATGGGCCGGTTTCCCGGACACAGATGAAGCCTAGTCCTAGACTAAAAAGCATGTTCAATGGAGATGTCCGGGAAACCGGCCCTAAATTTGGCATCTTTTATTCTCCCATACTGCTCAGTCAAGCAACATTAAATCTGTCCAGCAGGTGGTGCTATTAACCAAACAATAAAAACCCAGCAGATATCTTGACTTGCCACTCAGTATATCAGTAATGTTCAGAATTGTACTTTAATATCATTGGAGATTGATGGTCTTTTTAATCCACTATCCAGAGTCAGGAACAGATGAAGTTAGGTCTGCTACTGTTCAGTTATTAAATATGATTCATGGTGATGGGAAATATAAAATCCATCTAGTAGTAGTTTTCCTTTGCTATTTATTCCAAGGTGTGTCTTTAACTTGTAAATGGATTGTGTTGAAGCTGGCATGTGGTGTGGATGATAGAATAGAGTGAATAGAGGAGAGAAGAGAGGAGGAGAGGAGAACATCATATAGAAGACAGATAAGATAGAGAGAGAATTCATACCCAGGGGAGTTACTGACTCTGGCCCAAATGACACCCTGTTCCCTACGTAGTGCACTAGGCTACTTCTGACCAGATCTAAAGTAGTGCACTACATAGGGAATAGGGTGGAGATTTGCTCACTGTCATTAGAATGAAGATTTCCATATAGGAGTTACTGTCTCTGTCCCAAATCTCTCCCTGTTCCCTCCGTAGTGCACTAGGCTTCTTCTGACCAGATCTAAAGTAGTCTTCTAGATTTTACATGTTTTCTCCCTGTCGTTAGAAAATGACAATATGGTAATGACTTTAGTGGTTTCCTCCCCCTTTGTTTTTATTGGTTGTGTGTTATGTGTGTTGTTGTGTTAGGTTTTCCCCCTGTGTTCCTAATGGAAAATCCATTAACAATGAATCACAAACAAATTATATTCCAGTTGTGTTTAGACAACTTCATGGCTGACATCCCCCAGTTCTGTTAAGACCCATTGAACTGGGTCCCATTCTAAATGGTCACTTGTATTGATAGTCCATACTGGGCCTAACTGGGGTTAACCATACTGGAGGGTTTCTTTCTGCACACATATTCCCTCATCTCCAGAACTTTACCTGATGTCCTCTCTCTCTCTCTCTCTCTCTCTCTCTCTCTCTCTCTCTGTCTCTCTCTGTCTCTCTCTCTCTCTCTCTCTCTCTCTCTCTGTCTCTGTCTCTGTCTCTCTCTCTCTCTCTGCCTCTCTCTCTCTCTCTCTCTCTCTCTCTCTCTCTCTCTCTCTCTCTCTCTCTCTCTCTCTCTCTCTCTCTCTCTCTCTCTCTCTCTCTCTCTCTCTCTGTCTCTGTCTCTCTCTCTCTCCCATCAAACCGTATAGAAAGCAGCCAACCTCAATATGGTTCCATTCCTGTAGTTATCAGGACACATGAGGTGTGGAACTATTATCTCCTTTCTATGTGTGAACTTGTCCACTTCCCTTCATGGATTTAAAAGGAAATGACTGGTATATGTAAACTCCCTCTACCCCATGCCAACACCAATCCAATGCTGTACAATTAATTCCATAGCTTAACAACATACATCACTCACACACACACTCACACAGACACACCTATTCACTTGGGCCTTCTCCCTCATGCCCTGCTGACATCCATGCAGGCCCACATTGACCTTGTGACCTCTGGAGCTCCATGCATCTTGTTCTACACTCCCTGCCTAGTAAAACCCTTTCTCCCATGGGCCTGAGAGTACAGCTCATTTGAGACCATTTTGGAAAATATTTTCTGTCATTTTTAAATGCCCACAAAAAATTTCACATTATACTGCTGTTTTGAATGTATAGCAAAACCAGGTAGTTTTGAGGTTGAATAGCTACTTGAGTTGCTTGGTTCTACTGAAATTACCAACAGGCATTGGTCCAGGGTGATCAGGCCTATAATTTGAGACTATTTGGGTAAAGATTAGAGCTTTCTTTCCTTTTTAAATCACTCCAGGCAATATGTAATACAAATCTGATTTGGTTGCAATGCTGGGAAGAACTACACCACAGTAGATCCACGTTGCCTTTCAACTTTTTTCAAATAGGTTAAATCCTTCCAAAATGTCATATGAGGTGCAGCAGGCTAGGAGAAAGGGGGGAGAGAGTGGCCAGCCTCCACAGGGGATATAGAAATACATTGCCTGCTGCCCTAACTTCAACTTGATGCCTATGTGGGTTTATATTGCCATATCAAACTGTCTTCTTTGTCAACCCATCAGGCCACTATAAGGATTACCTGTGTTGAGTTTAAGCTTCCTGGAGCAACCGGAAGTGGGAAGATTGACCCTAAACATGGTTTAGATGTATCCACCAGCAGATAGTGTAAACGCTACATTCAACCCTCTGTAAAAAGTTTAGTTTTTCACGGATTGACCTGAAACTCAGGATTCTGTAAGAGCTTGTCCCAATGAGGATATGTGTTTAATTACAGCTTCCTGTGACAACCGGAAGTGCCTTACATTGTGGTCATAGGTGCTGTTTCAAAGGGTTAAAAAGGTCACATCCTTCCAAAATGTCACATGTGTGATTAGGCAACCCTCATGAACCCGTACATATTAGAAAACCAGGTTTTTATCCGTTTGTTTTTTTATAAAGCTAGAAAAAAATATATAAAAAAATATGAAGAAAATATGCATCACTAACTGTAAGTCGCTCTGGATAAGAGTGTCTGCTAAATGACTACCAAAAAAAAAAAAAAAAATATGAAAATGAAAATGAAAAAAAAGACGACTACCAGGTGAACGCATAACTTACCACGTGCCCGTAGCCAAACACGTCTTTAAATGACCAGTGGGGTCGAATCCGGGTGGGGGGGTGTGATAACTGCCTGAATGGAGGTGAAGCTTCACTTAATCTACTTTGAAGCAGAAAAAAAAATATGAAAAATTATTTTTTCAAAAATATGAAAATGAAAAAAAAGAAGACATGGGGGCGTGCGGGACGCACTCGCTAAGCGGACCGGCACATTGAACGCGGGTCGGCGACTCCCCGCTTGCCAGGAGCCCTCCGAAAACGTGGACGGATCCTGCCGAGTAAGAAATGATACTCGGGAGGTGTTTACCCAGCTGACAGAGAGAGGGAGAGGGGACTCTCTCCAATCCCACTGACCTCACTGTTGGGTACATGCTGTCTGGACTATTTTCAGAGAATAGACTGCTTAATGTAACCGACGGGATATGAACCAGGTCTACCGCGGGAGAAAGCAACAGCTTGACCGTTACACCAAGAGGACATTCCCTACATTGGAGCTGAATGTCAACATTAAAGATGAAGAAGAGGAGGAGAAGATTGGGGAATCTGTTTCTCATGGTAAGAGCAGGTTCTATCACATTAATCATGATGTATGTTTCTGATGTGTATTGGTTGGCATTCAGAACCATTGATATGGTTTCTCAATTGGTTCTCTGTCTCTATGTAATTTTCCTCAGTATCATTGAACAGCTTGTAGGCTCGACCCAATTGATGTGTTCTCTGTCACCTGGAGCTGCATGGAAAATGGTCCAGGAACAAAAGGACAATTCCCAAGGACTAGTCAGCCCACTACAAGCTGGAATAACTTACTTTCTACTTAAACTATATGGGCCGGTTTCCCCGACACAGATTAAGCCTAGTCCTAGACTAAAAAGCATGTTCAATGGAGATATCCGGGAAACCGGCCCTAAATTTGGCAACTTTTATTCTCCCATACTGCTCAGTCAAGCAACATTAAACCTGTCCAGCAGGTGGTGCTATTAAGAAGACGAGATGGGGTACCTATATTTCTACAGGGATGTATCAGGGAAAACATGCTGCATAGATGCCAAGACTGTGCCCTGCCCTTGCCACCCAGAGAAGGACACAATTGGACGGAGGATCAACCACTCCAGAAAGAGAAGCAACATCAAAGGTCAGCTTCAGCAACTTGAAGAGGATGGCAAAGTGTTGAATGTCATCCTTTTCATTGCCCAACGAGACATTCCGGTGCAGGAAGAACTGTTGTTTGACTATGGGGTGTCAAGAAAATATTTTGGTGGAGAAGGAGAATATTTGGAATGGCTTGACAGCTAGGCCAGTCAGCACGAAATCACCAATAGCTGATGGGACTCAAAAATATCCTTAAACCCCTTTTTAAAATGTACATCTGTAATTTTGTAATATATTTAGCCATGCATGTTCAACTTACATTTCAGTTTTGGGTATCTGCACTTTAAAATAAACAACACATTTAAAAGAAAACTGCATATTGTTTTTATTTCCACCCTTGTCTTTGGCAGATGCCATCTTCCTAAAAAATGTCTCAGGTGTTGTCAGGCCATTGTTCTGATGTTTGAAGCTCCTCAAGTTGAGGAATTTCACACCTCTGTGTGGGGGTTTCACAAGCCGTTAGGTTTAGATAGGAATTATAATTATGTCCAGTAGTCTGAATTGTGGCAGGGATGAGGCTCAGTTTGTAGAGCATGGTATTTGCAATGCCAGGGTTTAGGGTTTGATTCCCACTGGGGGGCAGGTATGAAAAAAATAATTACACAAAAAATATATTAAGTCACTCTGGATAAGAGTGTCTGCTAAATGACTAAAAATAAACTACAGGGGTGCCCAAGGGCGCTGTTACTTTCATTCGAAAAATGTTGCAATGCTGTGTGGATCTGCTGTGGAGGTGTTTTTCCCAGCATTGCAACCTCCCTCCTCCCTGACCCAACAGCATAATGCAAGGAGAATGGCATGTTATATAGAAATATTGATTTGGAGAATGGCGTGTTATATATGAACATTCATTTGGAAGACAATTGCCCACCCAAGGTGTTGTCGCCTAGGCCATTGCTCTGATGTTTGAGGCTCATCTAGCTAAGGGATTTCACATGTCTGTGTGTGGTTTTCACAATATGTAAGTTTTATGTCCAGAAGTCTGAAATTAATATATTTCCAGATTATGGTTGGGGGGCATATAAAGAGCAACATATGTGAAGATCAGCAGGCTCTGACGTTTTTTGGGCTAAAATATAGACATCCAGAAAGGTCTCAGGACAAGGCCCAAAATGAAGCCTGGTCTTAAATTTGAGGTGCTTTTGGGTGAGAGCATTAGATCCGGTAAGGATAGAAAAACATTTCAACCACAGGAACGCTCCTAAGGTTCTCCCGATCTGTGCAAGCCTACCCATGACCATGTGGAATTAATCCTTAACAGTGAAAACAGGGTGCATTTATTCAAACAGTTGACCGTGAACTCTTTTCCATAGAAATACATTGCCTGCTGCCCTAACTTCAACTTGATGCCTATGTGGGTTTATATTGCCATATCAAACTGTCTTCTTTGTCAACCCATCAGGCCACTATAAGGATTACCTGTGTTGAGTTTAAGCTTCCTGGAGCAACCGGAAGTGGGAAGATTGACCCTAAACATGGTTTAGATGTATCCACCAGCAGATAGTGAAAACGCTACATTCAACCCTCTGTAAAAAGTTTAGTTTTTCACGGATTGACCTGAAACTCAGGATTCTGTAAGAGCTTGTCCCAATGAGGATATGTGTTTAATTACAGCTTCCTGTGACAACCGGAAGTGCCTTACATTGTGGTCATAGGTGCTGTTTCGAAGGGTTAAAAAGGTCACATCCTTCCAAAATGTCACATGTGTGATTAGGCAACCCTCATGAACCCGTACATATTAGAAAACCAGGTTTTTATCCGTTTGTTTTTTTATAAAGCTAGAAAAAAATATATATATATTTATTTAACCAGGTAATCCAGTTGAGAACAAGTTCTCATTTACAACTGCGACCTGGCCAAGATAAAGCAAAGCAGTGCGATAAAAACAACAACACAGAGTTACATATGGGGTAAAAAAAACATAAAGTCAAAAATACAACAGAAAATATATATACAGTGTGTGCAAATGTAGCAAGTTATGGAGGTAAGGCAATAAATAGGCTATAGTGCAAAATAATTACAATAGTATTAACACTGGAATGCTAGATGTGCAAGAGATTATGTGCAAATAGAGATACTGGGGTGCAAAAGAGCAAAATAAATAACAATATAGGGATGAGGTAGTTGGGTGGGCTAATTTCAGATGGGCTGTGTACAGGTGCAGTGATCGGTAAGGTGCTCTGACAACTGATGCTTAAAGTTAGTGAGGGAGATAAGAGTCTCCAGCTTCAGAGATTTTTGCAATTCGTTCCAGTCATTGGCAGCAGAGAACTGGAAGGAATGGCGGCAAAAGGAGGTGTTGGCTTTGGGAATGACCAGTGAGATATACCTGCTGGAGCGCAGACTACGGGTGGGTGCTGCTATGGTGACCAATGAGCTAAGATAAGGCGGGGATTTGCCTAGCAGTGATTTATAGATGGCCTGGAGCCAGTGGGTTTGACGACGAACATGTAGTGAGGACCAGCCAACAAGAGCGTACAGGTCACAGTGGTGGGTAGTGTATGGGGCTTTGGAGACAAAACGGATGGCACTGTGATAGACTACATCCAATTTGCTGAGTAGAGTGTTGGAGGCTATTTTGTAAATGACATCGCCGAAGTCAAGGATCGGTAGGATAGTCAGTTTTACGAGGGCATGTTTGGCAGCATGAGTGAAGGAGGCTTTGTTGCGAAATAGGAAGCCGATTCTAGATTTAACTTTGGTTTGGAGATTCTTTATGTGAGTCTGGAAGGAGAGTTTACAGTCTAACCAGACACCTAGGTATTTGTAGTTGTCCACATACTCTATCTAGGTCAGACCCGTCGAGAGTGGTGATTCTAGTCGGGTGGGCGGGTGCCAGCAGCGTTCGATTGAAAAGCATGCATTTAGTTTTACTAGTGTTTAAGAGCAGTTGGAGGCTACTGAAGGAGTGTTGTATGCCATTGAAGCTCGTTTGGAGGTTTGTTAACACAGTGTCCAATGAAGGGCCAGATGTATACAAAATGGTGTCGTCTGCGTAGAGGTGAATCTGAGAGTCACCAGCAGCAAGAGCGACATCATTGATATACACGGAGAAAAGTGTCGGCCCAAGAATTGAACCCTGTGGCACCCCCATAGAGACTGCCATAGGTCCAGACAACAGGCCCTCCGATTTCACACTTTGAACTCTATCTGAGAAGTAGTTGGTGAACCAGGCGAGGCAGTCATTTGAGAAACAAAGGCTATTTAGTCTGTGCAGAGTTGGTGGCCGGGGTAGTGGTAGCCAGGTGGACTAACCTAACCTCTACTCTAAATCAGCCGACAAGGTGAAAAATCTGCTCCTGTAAGTCACTCTGGATAAGAGCGTCTGCTAAATGACTAAAATGTAAATGTAAATCCCAGTCAGGATGGGAAGGAAGAAGATATGACCGTCTTATGGTAGTTGCAGACTGATAGTCAACTTCTAACGTTCTCAACAGGGGCTCGGATCAAATAGGCCTCCACATTTCATTTCCTATGGAGCCTTGCCTAAATAAGTAAAGTGTGTATGTGTTTTTAGGGGAGGGGATGTTAAGCCTGCTTGTTGTAGTACAGTACACCTCAACACCCACAGCCACTCCTCCACTGCAGCTTCCTCCTGCCTCTGCCTCTCCACCTAGACCAGCACCCAGAGACCAGCACCACCTCACAGCCAGGACACTGGGGAAATAAGAACAGAAGACAACATGGTCAATACAACAATAACAACAACAGGCCACTACAGAGACGGACAGAGAAGAAGTCAATAAAGGACAGGGTAATGTTTAGAAGGCACAACACAGAAGAAAACCCAGTGGAACAGGAGGTAGAATACTATCTGAACTTGTGCAATATCAAATGCGTATTTCCCCTGTTTGACACCTTAAATATGGGCCATTACCCGTCTCTATCGAGCTATCTGTAGCTAGCTAAACGTAGCTAGCTAACGTTAGCTAACCAAGCTAGCTAGCTGATTGTTTTGTGAACAGAACTCGTGAGCATCGCATTCAGAATTGCTTTTTTTATTTTATTTATAAAATATATTATTTGTTGCAAACTGACTAAGTAGATATCTGTTCAGCTATCTATCTATACCCATTTCTGATGATCCATTGATCTCATCCATGATGTCTTGAGGGCTGTGTTGCAAGCTAAATGCAAAAATATTTAAACAAATCCTTAGGACCAATGAGAGTAGAGCTACTGAGTTCAGATGTAACACACACATGTCCATATATGGCATTTCGTTGGCAGCCATATTGGATTTTCTATCCGGTCATGTCCCTGGAACTGGGACCACATTATACCTCAAACTTTTGGCACAATTATTTTTTATTGCAAAAATGTAACTTATTTTGAGAATGAATGCAACATCTGCGACCTGGCCAAGATAAAGCAAAGCAGTGCGATTAAAAATAACAACAACACAGAGTTACATGAAAAACAAAATAGGTCATTTAGCAGACGCTCTTATCCAGAGCAATTAGGGTTAAGTGCCTTGCTCAAGGGCACATCGACAGATTTTTCACCTAGTCGGCTCGGGGATTAGAACCAGAGACCTTTCGGTTACTGGCACAACGCTCTTAACCACTGAGCTACCTGCCGCCCAAATGGGATAAACAAAACTACAGTCAAAAACACAATAGAAAATCTATAAACAGTGTGGGCAAATGTAGTAAGTTATGGAGTTAAGGCAATAAATAGGCCATAGTGCAAAATAATTACAATTTAGTATTAACACTGGAGAGATAGATGTGCAAAAAATGATGTGCAAATAGAGTTACTGGGGTGCAAATGAGCAAAATAAATAACAATATGGGGATGAGGTAGTTGGGTGGGCTAATTTCAGATGGGCTGTGTACAGGTGCAGTGATCGGTAAGCTGCTCTGACAACTGATGCTTAAAGTTAGTGAGGGAGATAAGAGTCTCCAGCTTCAGAGATTTTTGCAGTTTGTTCCAGTCATTGGCAGCAGAGAACTGGAAGGAATGGCAGCCAAAGGAGGTGTTGGCTTTGGGGATGACCAGTGAGATATACCTGCTGGAGCGCATACTACGGGTGGGTGTTGCTATGGTGACCAATGAGCTAAGATAAGGCGGGGATTTGCCTAGCAGTGATTTATAGATGACCTGGAGCCAGTGGGTTTTGCGACAAATATGTAGTGAGGGCCAGCCAACGAGAGCGTACAGGTCACAATGGTGGGTAATATATGGGGCTTTGGAGACAAAACGGATGGCACTGTGATAGACTACATCCAATTTGCTGAGTAGATGGTTGGAGGCTATTTTGTAAATGACATCGCCGAAGTCAAGGATCGGTAGGATAGTCAGTTTTACGAGGGCATGTTTGGCAGCATGAGTGAAGGAGGCTTTTTTGCGAAATAGGAAGCCGATTCTAGATTTAACTTTGGATTGGATATGCTTAATGTGAGTCAGGAAGGAGAGTTTACGGTCTAACCAGACACCTAGGTATTTGTAGTTGTCCACATATTCTAAGTCAGACCCGCCGAGAGTAATGATTCTAGTCGGGCGGGCGGTTGCAAGCAGCGTTCGATTGAAGAGCATGCATTTAGTTTTACTAGTGTTTAAATCAAATCAAATCAAATTGTATTTGCCACATGCGCCGAATACAACAGGTGTAGACATTACAGTGAAATGCTTACTTACAAGCCCTTAACCAACAATGCAGTTTTTTAAAGAAAAATGTAAAATAAAAAAGTGGTAATAAGTAAAATATAAAAGCAAATAGCTAAAGAGCAGCAGTAAAATAAAATAACAGTAAGGAGGCTATATACAAGGTGGTACCGGTGCAGAGTCAATGTGCGGGGGCACCGGTTAGTCGAGGTAATTGAGGTTATAGGATTATTTTATGTATCATTATGGCACATGTAGGGAGATGCCAAAGGTAAAATGTAATAAACATGTTTGATATTGTATAATTCAGAAACATGCTTAAATAAGAAATATAGACATTAAGTGTATGCTATGTTTTAAATGAATGCATGTGTTATTTCACAGAGGCTCTTAAACAGTGTGCAGTACATTAGTGTTTTAAGAAGGGGCCTAAGCCACGTAGACAGAAGAATGATAGAATGAGAGGCTTCATATGGAAAAGAGCATTCATGACATTTTGGAGTGGATAATGTGTAACAGCTGGACGTTGAAAAAGAGGGGTGGTGCAGAGTGCAGAACTAAAAAAAGTTAGGACTGTATGCCTGTTTTTTCCATATGGGTCTATATAAGAGACATCTTAGCCAGAGGGAGTCAGTTGCTCCATGGAGAAAAAAACTCAGGCTTTTTGTTATGCAATAAAAAGTCTAAATTCTTGAATTCACAGGCTCCTGTGTCTTTAGAGATATTTTTTTGAGTTGATTATCTCTTAGTCAAATGTTTCTACAACAAGGTCATATGTACATGTGGGTAGAGTTAAAGTGACTATGCATAAATAGTAAACAGAGTAGCAGCAGCGTAAAAGAGGGGGATGGGGTGGGGTGGGGTTGGGGGGCAGTGCAAATAGTCCGAGTAGCCATGATTAGCTGTTCAGGAGTCTTATGGCTTGGGGGTAGAAGCTGTTGAGAAGCCTTTTGGACCTAGACTTGGCGCTCCGGTACCGCTTGCCGTGCGATAGCAGAGAGAACAGTCTATGACTAGGGTGGCATGAGTCTTTGACAATTTCTAGGGCCTTCCTCAGACACTCCCTGGTATAGAAGTCCTCGATGGAAGGAAGCTTGGTCCCAGTGACGTACTGGGCCGTACACACTACCCTCTGTAGTGCCTTACGGTCGGAGGCCGAGTAGTTGCCATACCAGGCGGTGATGCAATCAGTCAGGATGCTCTCGATGGTGCAGCTGTAGAACATTTTGAGGATCTGAGGACCCATGCCAAATATTTTCAGTCTCCTGACGGGGAATAGGTTTTGTCGTGCCCTCTTCACGACTGTCTTTGTGTGTTTGGACCATGATAGTTCGTTGGTGATGTGGACACCAAGGAACTTGAAGCTCTCAACCTGTTCCACTACAGCCCCGTCGATGAGAATGGGAGCGTGCTCAGTCCTCTTTTTTTTCCTGTAGTCCACAATCATCTCCTTTGTCTTGATCATGTTGAGGGAGAGGTTGTTATCCTGGCACCACACGACCAGGTCTCTGACCTCCTCCCTATAGGCTGTCTCATCGTTGTCGGTGATCAGGCCTACCACTGTTGTGTCGTCTGCAAACTTAATGATGGTGTTGGAGTCGTGCCTGACCATGCAGTCATGAGTGAACATTGAGTACAGGAGGGAACTGAGCACGCACCCCTGAGGGGCCCCCATGTTGAGGATCAGTGTGGCAGACGTGTTGTTACCTACCCTTACCAGCTGGGGGCGGCCCGTCAGGAAGTCCAGGATCCAGTTGCAGAGGGAGGTGTTTAGTCCCAGGAACCTTAGCTTAGTGATAAGCTTTGAAGGCACTATGGTGTTGAACACTGAGCTGTAGTCAATGAATAGCATTCTCACGTAGGTGTTCCTCTTGTCCAGTTGGGAATGGCCAGTGTGGAGTTCAATAGAGATTGAATCATCTGTGGATCTGTTGGGGCGGTATGCAAATTGGAGTGGGTCTAGGGTGTCTGGGATAATGGTGTTGATGTGAGTCATGACCAGCCTTTCAAAGCACTTCATGGCTACAGACGTGAGTGCTACGGGTCGGTAGTCATTTAGGCAGGTCATCTTAGTGTTCTTGGGCACAGGGACTATAGTGGTCTGCTTGAAACATGTTGGTATTATAGACTCAGTCAGGGACATGTTGAAAATGTCAGTGAAGACATTTGTCAGTTGGTCAGCACATGCTCGGAGTACTCGTCCTGGTAATCCGTCTGGCCCTGCGGCCTTGTGAATGTTGACCTTCTTAAAAGTCTTACTCACATCGGCTACGGAGAGCGTGATCACATAGTCTTCCGGAGCAGTTGGAGGCTACGGAAGGAGGGTTGTATGGCATTGAAGGTCGTTTGGAGGTTTGTTAACACAGTGTCCAATGAAGGGCCAGATGTATACAAAATGGTGTCGTCTGCGTAGAGGTGGATCGGAGCGTCACCAGCAGCAAGAGCGACATCATTGATATACACAGAGAATAGAGTCGGCCCGAGAATTGAACCCTGTGGCACCCCCACAGAGACTGCCAGAGGTCCAGACAACAGGCCCTCCGATTTGACACATTGAACTCTATCTGAGAAGTAGTTGGTGAACCAGGAGAGGCAGTCATTTGAGAAAGCAAGGCTATAATTGAACTACAAAATTGCCTGATTATACAGGCACAACTCATATTTTACATTTCAAATCATACTTTACCTGCTTGTACACTTATGACATTAATTTACCTTCATAGTCCTGGTCTTCCTGACGGGCCCCAAGGTGGTGAAGGTCGGCAACAACACCTCTGTGGCATTTTGTATCGGAGGCCACGTCACCACTTAGGGGAGGAGCAGCCCGCGCAGAGGAGTGGGAGAGCAGGAGATCTCATCTCAATGCACGATATTTGTATGGCGCCGGTTAACTTCAATAAAGAAGGATTTATGTTTTAAAGAACAGTTCTTTTCTTTAGTATTTCTTAGACAAGAAGATACAACATGGTACCAGGAGTGAAATAACTCGCCTTTGATTCATCCATCATCGAGTTTTGGTCGAAAATGCTGAACGGCGCATACACATATATCAACTAGCAAACTTGACTAACGTTAGCTAACTAGCCACTAGGCTAATGAGACTGAGGTAAAAAATAACCACGCCGGAGCTAACGGAGCATGCAGTGCATGTAGCTAGTCGTTTTGCAGTGCTAGCTGGCTAACGACATGGAGCAGCTAAAGCCTCCAACAGAACTGAAACTGAACGGCAACGTTGAAGAGCAATGCAAGCGGTTCAAGCAGAGTTTCACCCTCTATCTGACGGCGATAGGAGCGGCTGGAAAAGACGACGCACAGAAAGTCGCACTGTTTCTCACAGTCTAGGACACCATTGATGTCTACAACAGCTTTCAGCTAATGGATGAAAAGCAAGCAGATTATGAACTGGTGTTAGCCAAATTTCTGTCTTTTTGTACTCCCAGAAGAAATGAGGTATGTTTTCAACAGTATATGTCAGAATGAAACAGAGACTTTCGGAATTTATTATGGACATCAAACTGAAATGTCAGTTGTGTAATTTCGGTCAAATTGCAGACTCGCTGATACGAGAGCGAATTGTCATGGGGGTGAGAGACAAGCTAGAGGGGTGACTCAGAGTAGCATACGGTCAATGGACAGTGGTGGTCTTAGTGAAACAGTATGCAAAGTGGAGTATTTTAGCAAAGGAAGAGCTACGGCTAACTTCAAAGGACAACATCACACTTCAGGGAACCAGCGCTCCTGCAGCAGCTGTGGAGGAGAGCACAGACCTTGCCAGTGCCCAGCATATAGAAAAGAGTGTTACAACTGTGGCATGAAGAACCCCTTCTCACTCAAATGCAGGCAGCGGAGACAACAAAATACAGTACACTGTGTCAACGAGGACCAGGACAACAGTGGTGACAACGAGTACAGTGAAGGGTCTTTTGGTGACCTCTTTGTGGGAACAGTCGCACTTGCAGGACTAGACGAGGACTGCTACCTACAAGACTAATGGAACTGATATTGGGTTCAAACTTGACACTGGAGCACAGGTCAACATCATTCCAGAGACTGAATTGTTACGGTTACAAGTAAAACCAGTGGTCTTCAGGGACATGCAGGTTGGTGCTGGAGGTAGATGATGAATCTCACAAGGTTCCGTTTGTCATAGTAAAGGGAGAAACAACACCCATCATTGGGTTAAAGTCATGTAACTTACTGGGTCTAGTGAAATGGGTTCATATGGTGAAATGACTAATGTTGAGGATGCATATGCTGATGTTTTTCAGGGAATAGGAAAACTCAAGGTGCAGTACAAAATAGAGTTAGATCAGCCAAATAGACCAGTGATCCATGCACCTAGAAAGGTACCATTATCACCAAGAGACTAGCTAAAAGCAGAGCTGCTGAGGCTAGAGTCCTTAGATATCCTAGACAAAGTAGAAGAGCCTACTAAATGGGTCCACTCACTAGTAATAGTTGAGAAGGAAGACGGCTCGCTCAGACTGTGTATGGATCCAAAAGAGCTAAACAAGCATGTAAAAAGGGAACCCTTTCAGCTGCCTACCAGAGGGGAGATATTCAGGGACATAGCAGGGGCTAAACACTTCTCAAAGCTAGACGCCTCTTCAGGGTTTTGGCAGATCAGTCTAGACAAGGAGAGTACAAGGCTTTGTACTTTCAATCCTCCTTTTGGTAGCTAGTCATTTAAAAGGCTCCCGTTTGGTCTCACTTCAGCACCAGAAGTCTTTCACAGGACAGTCCAACAGATATCTGAGAGTGTGTCAGGCACCACAGTGTCCATTGATGATGTGCTAATATGGGCTCAGACTCTTGAAGAGCACAACACCAGGTTGAAAGCAGCACTTGATCTAGTCAGAGTGGCGCAGTGGTCTAAGGCACTGCATTGTGCTAGCTGTGCCACTAGAGATCCTGGTTCGAAACCAGGCTCTGTCGTAGCCGGCCGTGACCGGGAGACCCATGGGGCGGCGCACAATTGGCCCAGCGTCGTCCAGGGTAGGGGAGGGAATGGCCGGCAGGGATGTAGCTCAGTTGGTAGAGCATGGTGTTTGCAACGCCAGGGTTGTGGGTTTGATTCCCACAGGGGGACAGTATAAAAAAATAATAATAATGTATTCACTCACTAACTGTAAGTCGCTCTGGATAAGGGCGTCTGCAAAATGACTTAAATGTAAAATAATGGGCTAAAGCTAAATGCAGACAAATGGGAATTCAGAAAGACAGAAATAACCTTCTTGGGTGAAAAACTAACATGTGAAGGTGTTCAGACAGACCAGAGCAAAGTGACCGCCATCAAGAACATGCCACTGCCTACCGATCAAGAGGACGTGCCACTGCCTACTGATCAAGAGGACGTACAAAGGTTCTAAGGGCTGGTTAACTATGTGGGCTAATTTGTACCTAATCTGGCAACTCACAATAGTCAGATGAGAAGTCTACTGTGTAAAACTACAGATTGGTGTTGGAACAGTAATCATCAGAAAGAGTTTTGAGGAGCTCAAGGCATTGATCATGCATGCTCCAGTACTTTGGTTCTATGATAAAAAGCTCAAAACCTAAATCTCAGCAGATGCCTCTAAAGCGGGTTAAGGTGCAGTGTTGTTACAGCAGTATGGCACTAGATGGCGCCCAGTTGCATATGCCTCCAGGGCTCTGCCAACTTCTGAGTGTAACTATGCTCAGATTGAGAAAGACGCATTGGCACTGTCATATGCATGTGTGAAATGCAGTGTGTTTATCTGTGGTAAAACAGTGTGGGCTGAAACAGATCATCAACCTTAAGTTACTATTGTAAAGAAGGGTCTAACACACACACCACCAAGAGAACAGGGACTGTTTCTAAAACTTCAGAAATATGACTTGCAACTCGAGTACAGGCCAGGGAAAGAATTGTTAGTGGCAGACACATTGTCCAGAGCTTTTGACAGCTCAGAACCAAACCAGATATATATGAGCAGGACGAGACCATACATGTAAACCTTATCAGAGAGAGTTGCCCAGTCTCAGATGAAATGTGGACAGTTATTTCACGTGCTGCTGCAGAAGATGAGTGTTTGCAAAAGGTGATTCAAGCCATAACATGCAGGTAGTCTGTACAAGCTATACCATACCCTTATGGTCAATACAGGGATGAGCTATCTGGACTTGATGGAATTCTGTTTAAGGGTTCAAAAATTGTGATACCAAGTTGTTACAGAAAAACACACTGATCAATATATATATATATATATATATATATACACACACACACTCCGGACTCTAACATTGCTCGTCCTAATCTTTTCATATTTCTTAATTCCATTCCTTTACTTTTTAGATTAGTGTGTATTGTTGTGTATTGTAAGTTATTACTGCACTGTTGGAGCCAGGAACACCCTACACCCACAATGACATCTGCTAAATATATTTATGCGACCAATAAAATGTGATTTGATTTTTGAAAGTGTTCCATAATTCTCAATCCGTATTGCGTTGTGCCTAAGAACAGCCCTTAGCTGTGGTAGTGTATATTGGCCATTTACCACACCTCCTCAGGCCTTATTGCTTAATTTAAACAAGTAAGTGTATTATAAGGCATTATAAAGGTCATTAAAATAATTATACCTATGTACTTCATAGAAACTGTTATCCTTTATATATTCTAACAACTCACATTTTAAGATTCATTATTTAATTTGTTCCATGTTAAGGCCTCTAACCTAGGAACAAAACTATTTGTCTCCCTCTTGCTGTTGCATGCAGTTCCTCTCTCTCTTCCTCCCTTCTTCTAACCCTTCCCTCCCTCCTTTTAACCCCACCCCTCTGACAGAACCAGGAAGTCCCTCCCCCTGCCACAAACTCTCTTCTGAGGAAACGAAACTGATCTGAGTCTCTGTGTCGTCTGTCTGTGTGAGAGTGAACAACTGTCCAAATGGCTCAGCAGGGAGTTCTGCTCGACCAGGACCAGTTCTGTTGTTCTGTCTGTCTGGATCTACTGAAGGAGCCGGTCACTATCCCCTGTGGACACAGTTACTGTAGAAGCTGTATTGAGGGCTGCTGGGATCAGGATGTTCTGAAAGGGGTCTATAGCTGTCCTCAGTGCAGACAGACCTTCACTCCAAGGCCTAATCTGACGAAAAGTAACATATTGGCTGAGTTGGTGGAGAAACTGAAGGAGTCAGGACTCCAGGCTGCTCCCCCTCCTGCTCTGTGCTATGCTGGACCTGGAGATGTAGTGTGTGATTTCTGCACTGGGACCAGGAAGCAGAAAGCCCTTATGTCCTGTCTGGTGTGTCTGGCCTCTTACTGTGAGACTCACCTCCAACCTCACTATGAATTTCCTGGTTTCAAGAAGCACAAGCTGGTCAAAGCCACCGCACAACTACAGGAGAAGATCTGCTCTCATCATGACAAACTGCTGGAGGTTTACTGTCGTACCGATCAGCAGTGTATCTGTTATCAGTGTGTGATGGATGAACATAAAGGCCATAAAACAGTGTCAGCTGCAGCAGAGAGGACTGAGAAACAGGTAAGACCAGAACTACTTGTTGGTGACTGTCTGATAAACAAAGAATTAAAGATCCAGTAGGAACTAAGGCTGTTTGAATATGAGAGAAATCAGATGAAATATATCCACGGCAGAAGAAATATGAACACAAACTTTGGTGTATATTGAGTTTGCTCCAAATGTATCACAATTTTCTAAAGTCAAACACTATTATCATTCTGAATTCCCTTTTATGAGTCCAAAGTTCAGTTTCAACCCCTTGATACATGTACGCCTACCATAAAAACTATAATAATTAACATAGCAACATAGAAAATGTCATATGGTAAAGGGACTTCCTCAAGATTTTAGACCTTCCTCTCTATGGGCCCTATGTCACATTACTATACTATTGATCTACTGGACAAATAAAGCTTGATAGCTCATTGAAGAGTGATTCTCCACAGAGGCAGCTGGGGATGAGTCAGCAGAAGGTCCAGCAGAGATTCCAGGAGAGAGAGAAGGAGCTGAAGAAGCTCCAAAAAGCTGTGAAGTCTCTCAAGGTGAGTATTGTTGACCAGAGGATTTTACCTGTCTCCTCCAGTCAGAGAGAGAGATAGGACCCCTCTCCAATCCCACTGACCCCACTATGTCTGGACCCCTTTCAGAGAATAGACTGCTTAATGTAACAGATGGGATATGAACCTGGGTCTTGATCATTACACCAAGAGGACATTCCCCATTGGGCCGTGGGCCGACACTGATTTTGAAGTTGCAGGCAGGGCTACCTCATCACATAACTTTAAGTAACCATGACTGACTCATGTCCCCTATACATACAGCGGCTTGCGAAAGTATTCTCCCCCTTGGCATTTGTCCTATTTTCTTGCCTTACAACCTGGAATTAAAATGGATTTTTGGGGGGGTTTGTATCATTTGATTTACACAACATGCCTACCACTTTGAAGATGCAAAATATTTGTTATTGTGAAACAAACAAGAAATAAGACAAAAAAACACAACACTTGAGCGTGCATAACTATTCACCCCCCCCCCAAGTCAATACTTACAGGTTTCCCTCCAGAATGTCCCTGTATTTAGCGCCATCCATCATTCCTTCAATTCTGACCAGTTTCCCAGTCCCTGCCGATGGAAAAACATCCCCACAGCATGATGCTGCCACCACCATGCTTCACTGTGGGGATGGTGTTCTCGGGGTGATGAGAGGTGTTTGGTTTGTGCCAGAGAGAGCATTTTCCTTGATGGCCAAAAAGCTCAATTTTTGTCTCATCTGACCAGAGTACCTTCTTCCAAATGTTTGGGGAGTCTCCAACATGCCTTTTGGCAAACACCAAACGTGTTTGCTTATATTTCTTTAAGCAAAGGCTTTTTTTCTGGCCACTCTTCCATGAAGCCCAGCTCTGTGGAGTGTGTGGCTTAAAGTGGTCCTATGGACAGATACTCCAATCTCCGCTGTGGAGCTTTGCAGCTCCTTCAGGGTTATCTTTGGTCTCTTTGTTGCCTCTCTGATTAATGCCCTCCTTGCCTGGTCCATGAGTTTTGGTGGGCGGCCTCTCTTGGCAGGTTTGTTGTGGTGCCATATTCTTTCAATTTTTTAATAATGGATTTAATGGTGCTCCGTGGGATGTTGAAAGTTTCTGATATTTTTTTATAACCCAACCCTGATCTGTACTTCTCCACAACATTGTCCCTGACCTGTTTGGAGAGCTCCTTGGTCTTCATGGTGCCGCTTGCTTGATGGTGCCCCTTACTTAGTGGTGTTGCAGACTCTTGGGCCTTTCAGAACAGGTGTACAGTGGGGGAAAAAAGTATTTAGTCAGCCACCAATTGTGCAAGTTCTCCCACTTAAAAAGATGAGAGAGGCCTGTAATTTTCATCATAGGTACACGTCAACTATGACAGACAAAATGAGAGAAAAAAGTCCAGAAAATCACATTGTAGGATTTTTAATGAATTTATTTGCAAATTATGGTGGAAAATAAGTATTTGGTCAATAACAAAAGTTTCTCAATACTTTGTTATATACCCTTTGTTGGCAATGACACAGGTCAAACGTTTTCTGTAAGTCTTCACAAGGTTTTCACACACTGTTGCTGGTATTTTGGCCCATTCCTCCATGCAGATCTCCTCTAGAGCAGTGATGTTTTGGGGCTGTCGCTGGGCAACATGGACTTTCAACTCCCTCCAAAGATCTTCTATGGGGTTGAGATCTGGAGACTGGCTAGGACATTCCAGGACCTTGAAATGCTTCTTACGAAGCCACTCCTTCGTTGCCCGGGCGGTGTGTTTGGGATCATTGTCATGCTGAAAGACCCAGTCACGTTTCATCTTCAATGCCCTTGCTGATGGAAGGAGGTTTTCACTCAAAATCTCACGATACATGGCCCCATTCATTCTTTCCTTTACATGGATCAGTCGTCCTGGTCTCTTTGCAGAAAAACAGCCCCAAAGCATGATGTTTCCACCCCCATGCTTCACAGTAGGTATGGTGTTCTTTGGATGCAACTCAGCATTATTTGTCCTCCAAACACGACGAGTTGAGTTTTTACCAAAAAGTTATATTTTGGTTTCATCTGACCATATGACATTCTCCCAATCCTCTTCTGGATCATCCAAATGCACTCTAGCAAACTTCAGATGGGCCTGGACATGTACTGGCTTAAGCAGGGGGACAAGTCTGCAGGATTTGAGTCCCTGGCGGCGTAGTGTGTTACTGATGGTAGGCTTTGTTACTTTGGTCCCAACTCTCTGCAGGTCATTCACTAGGTCCCCCTGTGTGGTTCTGGGATTTTTGCTCACCGTTCTTGTGATCATTTTGACCCCACGGGGTGAGATCTTGCGTGGAGCCCCAGATCGAGGGAGATTATCAGTGGTCTTGTATGTCTTCCATTTCCTAATAATTGCTTCCACAGTTGATTTCTTCAAACCAAGCTGCTTACCTATTGCAGATTCAGTCTTCCCAGCCTGGTGCAGGTCTACAATTTTGTTTCTGGTGTCCTTTGACAGCTCTTTGGTCTTGGCCATAGTGGAGTTTGGAGTGTGACTGTTTGAGGTTGTGGACAGGTGTCTTTTATACTGATAACAAGTTCAAACAGGTGCCATTAATACAGGTAACGAGTGGAGGACAGAGGAGCCTCTTAAAGAAGAAGTTACAGGTATGTTAGAGCCAGAAATCTTGCTTGTTTGTAGGTGACCAAATACTTATTTTCCACCATAATTTGCAAATAAAGTCATTAAAAATCCTACAATGTGATTTTCTGGATTTTTTTTTCTCAATTTGTCTGTCATAGTTGACGTGTACCTATGATGAAAATTACAGGCCTCTCTCATCTTTTTAAGTGGGAGAACTTGCACAATTGGTGGCTGACTAAATACTTTTTTCCCCCACTGTATATATACTGAGATCATGTGACAGATCATGTGACACTTAAATTGCACACAGGTGGACTTTATTTAAGTAATTATGTGACTTCTGAAGGTAATTGGTTGCACCAGATCTTATTTAGGGGCTTCATAGCAAAGGGGGTGAATACATATGCACACACCACTTTTCCGTTATTAATGTTTTTGAATTTTTTTGAAACAAGTTATTTTTGTCATTTCACTTCACCAATTTGGACTATTTTGTGTATGTCCATTTCATGAAATCCAAATTTGTATGTAATGTAACAAAATAGGAACAACGCCAAGGGGGATGAATACTTTTGCAAGGGCACTCTCTCGCTCTCTTTCTCAATTCAATTCAATTCAAAGGGCTTTATTGGCATTGGAAACATATGTTTACATTGCCAAAGCAAGTGAAATAGATAATAAACAAAAGTGAAATAAACAATCATTTCACTCACAAAAGTTTTAAAGGAATAGACATTTCAAATGTTATAATTCAAGTGCAAACAGAGTGAGCCATTCGCCAGACTGAGTTCTGGAGGTGAAATGGAAATGAATGAGGGAGAGTTAAGTGAGGTAGAAGGTGTGGTGAAGAGCTCAGAACCAGAGCCTGGCATCAATGGACATGATAAAGAAGAATCTGGTGCAGTAGGAGTTACATTGTAGGAGAAAGTGGATCCATTCCTTTTGGCAGATCCATTTGTGGTTTCAGGGTGGGTGGGAAAGGAGTTGGGTGCAGTTGAATCAGTGAAGGTAACCTGTAGTGGACTTGGGATATTTGTTTGTGTTTCTTCTGACCAGAGGGAGTGGGAGCTCCGTGTCACGCAACTTGGGTCAAGATCTGTTTCTTGCTTTTCTCTTAGGAACAGGGCACCATTGAAAGGAGTGATTTCTGGGGTAGTGTTAAGTGTGGAGGTGGAGCAATTAAAGTTGAAGATTCCTGGTGTTTGTGATGCCCGCCGTTTGGTGCGACGCAGACCCGGTGGTGAGCGTGATGAAACATAGGAGTCACTGTCAGTCCTTTTGAGTTTTTAGTCTTTACCCAACAAAGTCATGTTAGGATATATCAGTTATCCTGTTAGAACTTTGTGCCGAATCCACTGCACTGATTCAGGTGCAACGTTTATGGTCATGTTGCAGCAGTTTGTAGGAGGGAGATTCCAAGATGTGGGAAGTGTGCAGGAGGGCATGGGATAGAGGATTGTGTAGTTTCGGTGGATAAAGTTGTGTGTGTCAACTGTTGGGATACCCATGTTGCTGGGGATCGGAAGTGTCCGGTGCGAGAGAGGCAGGTTGAGGTGGCTAGAGTCAGAGTAGTGCAGAAGGTGTCGTATGCTGAGACAGTGAAGGAAGTAGAGGAGGATGGGTCAAGGGTGAGAGATCCTGAGAGGATCCCTGTGAGTAGTAGATCTGTGCCAGCACAGAGGGATAGGCCAACGAGTGATATACAGTGGGGAGAACAAGTATTTGATACACTGCCGATTTTGCAGGTTTTCCTACTTACAAAGCATGTAGAGGTCTGTAATTTTTATCATAGGTACACTTCAACTGTGAGAGACGGAATCTAAAACAAAAATCCAGAAAATCACATTGTATGATTTTTAAGTAATTAATTTGCATTTTATTGCATGACATAAGTATTTGATCACCTACCAACCAGTAAGAATTCCGGCTCTCACAGACCTGTTAGTTTTTCTTTAAGAAGCCCTCCTGTTCTCCACTCATTACCTGTATTAACTGCACCTGTTTGAACTCGTTACCTGTATACAAGACACCTGTCCACACACTCAATGAAACAGACTCCAACCTCTCCACAATGGCCAAGACCAGAGAGCTGTGTAAGGACATCAGGGATAAAATTGTAGACCTGCACAAGGCTGGGATGGGCTACAGGACAATAGGCAAGCAGCTTGGTGAGAAGGCAACAACTGTTGGCGCAATTATTAGAAAATGGAAGAAGTTCAAGATGACGGTCAATCATCCTCGGTCTGGGGCTCCATGCAAGATCTCACCTCGTGGGGCATCAATGATCATGAGGAAGGTGAGGGATCAGCCCAGAACTACACGGCAGGACCTGGTCAATGACCTGAAGAGAGCTGGGACCACAGTCTCAAAGAAAACCATTAGTAACACATTACGCCGTCATGGATTAAAATCCTGCAGCGCACGCAAGGTCCCCCTGCTCAAGCCAGCGCATGTCCAGACCCGTCTGAAGTTTGCCAATGACCATCTGGATGATCCAGAGGAGGAATGGGAGAAGGTCATGTGGTCTGATGAGACAAAAATAGAGCTTGTTGGTCTAAACTCCACTCACCGTGTTTGGAGGTAGAAGAAGAATGAGTACAACCCCAAGAACACCATCCCAACCGTGAAGCATGGTGGTGGAAACATCATTCTTTGGGGATGCTTTTCTGCAAAGGGGACAGGACGACTGCACCGTATTGAGGGGAGGATGGATGGGGCCATGTATCGCGAGATCTTGGCCAACAACCTCCTTCCCTCAGTAAGAGCATTGAAGATGGGTCATGGCTGGGTCTTCCAGCATGACAACGACCCGAAAACAAACAGCCAGGGCAACTAAGGAGTGGCTCCGTAAGAAGCATCTCAAGGTCCTGGAGTGGCCTAGCCAGTCTCCAGACCTGAACCCAATAGAAAATCTTTGGAGGGAGCTGAAAGTCCGTATTGCCCAGCGACAGCCCCGAAACCTGAAGGATCTGGAGAAGGTCTGTATGGAGGAGTGGGCCAAAATCCCTGCTGCAGTGTGTGCAAACCTGGTCAAGACCTACAGGAAATGTATGATCTCTGTAATTGCAAACGAAGGTTTCTGTACCAAATATTAAGTTCTGCTTTTCTGATGTATCAAATACTTATGTCATGCAATAAAATGCAAATGAATTACTTAAAAATCATACAATGTGATTTTCTGGATTTTTGTTTTAGATTCCGTCTCTCACAGTTGAAGTGTACCTATGATAAAATTACAGACCTCTACATGCTTTGTAAGTAGGAAAACCTGCAAAATCGGCAGTGTATCAAATACTTGTTCTCCCCACTGTATGCTTTAGTAAAGTTAGCTTCTTAGAGTTCATAGCAATGGTTATCAACTGTACCGCAGTAATGGAATGTAAATCCCAGAAAATTGATATTGTGATGGCAGCTGCAGAGAAGTATTTGGGCATACAAGATTAGACTTCAGAAGAGTTACAGGGTGTGTTGAGTGGTGGTGTCCCGTCCTCCCAGGCCGTTGGCATGGTGCAGGAGCAGATAGGGTCAAAGTAGTGGAATGGGGTAGTGGGTATTTAATGAGTAGGGTTAGTTGGAAGGGTGTTTTTTCTGTATTATTATAATTTCCCCTTTTCCCATTTTGTGTCACAAAGTAAAATAGATTTATATTATAGTCCAGTTGGGGGCGGTAATGCAACATATTGGATGCCAACCGCCGTTAAACACCAAAGAAGAAGAACCATTATATTATGGCTATGTACAGTATTGTAACGATGTCTCTGTCTCTCTCATTCATTAACTTTCGCGGTAGTTGGTTGTGTGGGTCTCTGGTTATGAATAGGGTGCTGACAGACAATTGTTGATAGATATTTATAGAGCTCTGATCAGGACGCCAATTGATTACTGGTGTACAGTTTATGGAACAGAGGCAAAGACTTGGCTTCAGAAGCTGGACAGAATCCAGTATATAGCTTTAAGGATATGTATTGGTGCATTTAAATCAACATCTGTATGTGCCTTACTGGTGGAGGCAGGAGAGATGCCTTTGGATATACAGCGTAGAAAATGGTCATTATCTTATTGGGTTGAAAGGCTGTGAGGTTGAGCATCCCACTGCTACTGTTCTAGATGACTGTTGGGAATATACTAGTAGACAAGGCAGTGGTTTTGGTTGGACAGTTGGAAAGCTTGCTGATGAGAGTGGTTTGAGGGAGTTGGAGGTTGGCCCTTCTGTGGTGATAGGGGATGTTCCTCCATGGTTACTCCCAGACCCTGTTGTTGATCTAACCTTGGTAGAGAAAAGGAAAGATTGGTCAGAAGTCAGTGATATAGTGAAACTGGTTGACAATTACATTGGTAGAAGTTTTTATGCTTTTTTACCGCTTTTCACAGATGGATCCAAGGACCCAGATAGTGGGCTCACAGGAGCAGGCGTTTACGTTCCTGAATTTGATGTGCAGATATGTAGAAGACTAACAGATGAACTGTCAGTATACTCAGTTGAACTGAAGGTATTAATGTTATTATGGAGAATTGAGAGAATGGGTTTAGTAGTGAGATTCTGCTGGGTCCCAGCACATTCGGGTGTGGAAGGGAATGAAATTGTAGACCAGTTAGCTAAAAGAGCTTTGAAACGAGATATAATTTATATTAATGTTCCACTGGGTAGAGGTGAGGCCAAATGTAAGATCAGAGCCATTTTGATAGATGTTTGGCAGAAGAGATGGTACTCTGAGCACAAGGGCCGGCATTTATATGCCTTCCAAATAAATGTTGTTGGACCAAGATTCAAAGGTCAGATTAGGAAGGAAGAGGTGGTGTTTACTCGATTGTGCTTAGGACATTGTACATTGATCTCGTCATTACATCTGGGTGGCAAGCATGTGAATGATTTGTGTCTGGGGGGTACGGTCGATGAAATGGTGGAGCATGTGTTGTTATATTGTTGTAAGTATGTTGAAGAGAGGGAAAGTTTGAAGTGTAGGGTCATTGAGGTTGGACGGGGTTGGGGGGGTTTGGAAGGGATTTGGGGGATGGGGGAGGGTCTATTAGAAGTTAGTAGGGCTCTTCTTTCTTTTCTCAGAAGTACTGAGTTAGGTAGGAGGATTTAGAAATGTTGGAAACCGTGATTGACCACACACTCCAGCACAGTAGGTGGCGGCATGTACCTTTAACGTTGGTTTGTGGACCGCCATTATATCATAGAAGAAGAAGTTGGTTGTGTGAGAGATTTGTGGTTCATGAGGATGGCTACTATTCTTTTTTCTTTTGGTTCTTGCGTATTTTCTGAATGTATTTTCTCATGGTGGAGGGTTTGTTTATTGGTTTCCACTGTTTATCGTTTAGAGTTGAGGGGGGAGTAGGGGTAGTTTGTTAGGGCGGCGTGATGGCCTCAACCGAGTGGAGAAGAAACGCTGTCGCTTCGGGTCCGTTCCGGAGAAAGGTGTGGAGGAAGTTTTGCTCATGGTCGGCGAACAGGTTGGAGCGGAACATCTGGACTCTGCATCCAGAATGAACAAGGCGGTGGTTGGGTTAATGAAAAAGGTTTGTCTTGTTGTGAGGGGTGTGTTGGTGCAGATGTCGCCTCTTTCGATAAGAGTTGTGGTGGCTAATCTGCCTCCGTTTATTGCTTACGAACAGACCGCAAGTAGTTGGTTAGTTTTGGTAAATTAGCAAGTGGTTTCCGTGTGCTCTCGGCTGGGTGCCAAGCGGAATCCGTTAAACATGTCTCTTTTCGTAGACAAGTGTTTGTTTCTTAACAAACTTCAAGGTTACACAGGGGAGGGGTGGAACACAGGGTTTGCTAGCACAGATAGTTTTGGGTGTTTCTAGTGTGGGGATCATCAGTTATAGGCTACAAGCAGCAATATGATTGATAGGTAGGACAGGTATTGAACCCAAATAATCCCTACTCAGATGCGCTAACCTCAACCCTAGTAAACATGCATTATAAAAACCTTCTATATAAAATGATCTCATATTGGGAGTAAATAGCCTCTGAATAGAAAAGAAAAAACACTGCATCTTCCAGCCCACCAATAAATGACATAATGCAACCTTGGCGGTTAGCATATTTACCTCAACATGCCCCTCGCTTGCCTGAGAAGGCAGAGTGCTCGATGCTGGTTGATGAATTTGACAATTAATGTACTAGGAAAATACGTTTTTGTCGACCAGAGGTGACTGAATTAATGTTTAGGCGTATTGATAATCATTATAGTAATGAAGTATAATTTCAAAACATGACCATAAAAACAGGTAATAATAAACATGACTCATCATTATATTACTTCACAGTAATGTGTTTTCAGTCCTTCCTCTTGCGTTAGCAGTGTGGAAAGGGACAGTAAAAAGCTCAGGCAGGAGGAGTTTTCCCTGTGAGGTGGAGTGGTGGTGTATCCAGGGAGAGAACTCCTGAGTGGCGCAGTGGTCTAAGGCACTGCATCGCAGTGCTAACTGTGCCACTAGATCCTGGTTCGAATCCAGGCTCTGTCGCAGCCGGCCGTGACCGGGAGACTCATGGGCGGCGCACAATTGGCCCAGCGTCGTCCAGGGTAGGGGAGGGAATGGCCGGCAATTATTAAGCAACTGCAGTAGTACTGAATAAAGTGTTTTTCCTTACTAATCCGTACTAAAATAGTGATTACTCAGAATTGCAAATAAATGGCGGGGGTACCAGGAGGGAGGAGAATACATTTTTTACATTTTAGTCATTTAGCAGATGCTCTTATCCAGAGCGACTTACAGTTAGTGAGTGCATACATTTTCATACTGTCCCCCCCATGGGAAACGAACCCACAACCCTGGCGTTGCAAGCGCCATGCTCTACCAACTGAGCTACACGGTAGTAGTGCATGGCCAAGTGGTGGTGCGCAGGCCGTGGAGAAAGCGGTGGTGGGGAGGGTTGCAGCTGGGCTACATGAGCTGAGGCAGGTTTCTGTAGTAACAGAGACTCCGGTGGGCGAAGGCTTGGTGGGCTCATCCCAGGAAATATTGCCTGTCATTGGGGAAGAGGCTCTGATCAGGGGGGAAGTGCAGGGGGGCAGAGACTGGGGAGGAGGAGGACGGTACCGTGCCAATGGAGGAGGAGGAAGAGGGGGGAGGTGAGTCTGCGGGAGCGGAGGACAAGGCGTCTCGTTTTCAGACGGCTCATTGGATCCAGAGCTGACAGACAGTCAGGCTGAGGGCCCAGTATATACGCTGAGAGAACTTTCTAGGTTCCTGATGGAGACTAAAGGGGAAAAAGAAGGTTCTGCTGGAGTCTTATTTGATTGATCCTGGAAGGTTTGGAAGGTCAGTACAACACGTGATGAAGAATGAGGGGTTTAGTGTCCTCTCACCCAGGAAGCGGTATAGGCTGAGAAAATGGGTCATGGGTTCTTAAGGGCATGTCTTCAGAATCTGCTTAAATTGATGTTTTTTTCTGACATGGCGGCTTTATGGGCTTCTCTACTGGTTTCTGATTGTGGTGATTTCCCTCCCACCTCTTATGGAGATTTCACGGTTAGACTTCCTTAACATGAACGGCGGCAGAGACTGGGGGAATATGTCAAACAAAAACATTAAAATGTCAAAAGAGGTGTGTAAGGGTACGTTGTTAGTGGTTAGAGCCCAAATAATGACCTTGTCTTTGCTTTCATAAATGTGTATGTACCTAGTACAGGGCTCAGTTCTCTGTTTCACCATATTCAATGTAAAGCTCTTACAAAATGCCACTTTTTGCTCAAGCTTCCAAGGCTTTTGGGAGAGGTGGGGACAGCAGAAGGGGGAGTTTGAGTCTCTCAGTCAGTGGTGGGACGTAGGGAAAGCACAGATTCAGGTTTTCAGTCAGCAGTATACAGCTTTTTCCTCTTCAGAGGCCAGGAGAGTACTGGGGGAGCTTGAGTGGTTCATAAGTGAGGTGGAGGCTGAGCTGGTGGGGCAAGGTAGGGTGGGGCTACAAGATAATCTATCTGAACTACGCAGGGACCTAGGGGCTTTCATTTCAGATGAAAGAAAGCAAAAGGATCACTTGTTAGAGCTAGTTTTTCCATGTTGAGAGAGATGGATGCTCCCAGCTCTTTTGGGTTGGAGAAACAGAGTGGGGAAACCAAGAAAATCCATTGTTTACGTTGGTCTGATGGGCGGGTAACTTCTGTTGTGGGGAGATGAGGGAGCCTGATGGGTGGGTAACTTCTGTTGTGGGGAGATGAGGGAGCCTGATGGGTGGGTAACTTCTGTTGTGGGGAGATGAGGGAGCCTGATGGGTGGGTAACTTCTGTTGTGGGGGAGATGAGGGAGCCTGATGGGTGGGTAACTTCTGTTGTGGGGAGATGAGGGAGCCTGATGGGTGGGTAACTTCTGTTAAGGGGGAGATGAGGGAGCCTGATGGGTGGGTAACTTCTGTTGTGGGGAGATGAGGGAGCCTGATGGGTGGGTAACTTCTGTTGTGGGGGAGAGGAGGGAGGCTGATGGGTGGGTAACTTCTGTTGTGGGGGAGAGGAGGGAGCCTGATGGGCGGGTAACTTCTGTTGTGGGGGAGATGAGGGAGCCTGATGGGTGGGTAACTTCTGTTGTGGGGGAGATGAGGGAGCCTGATGGGTGGGTAACTTCTGTTGTGGGGAGATGAGGGAGCCTGATGGGTGGGTAACTTCTGTTGTGGGGAGATGAGGGAGCCTGATGGGTGGGTAACTTCTGTTGTGGGGGAGATGAGGGAGCCTGATGGGTGGGTAACTTCTGTTGTGGGGAGAGGAGGGAGCCTGATGGGTGGGTAACTTCTGTTGTGAGGAGATGAGGCTGTGGAGTTGTACTCTGATTTATAGAGGGCAGAACTCTGTGGTCCTCTGTAGAGCATGGTCCTTGTAATGCCAGGGTAGTGGGTTCGATCCCCGGGACCACCCATATGTAAAAATGTATGCACATGACTTTAAGTCGCTTTGGATAAAAGCGTCTGCTAAATGGCATATTATTATTATTATTATCCTGGGTGTTCTCAGGTTCTGCTCACAGACCTTTCCAAACTCTCTCTGTCACAGATAAATCAAATAGATATTTCCCTGGCCTTTCACAAACTCTCAGCTGCTGTCTCTCAGACGGTCTGCCTGTGGATCTTTATAAAAAGTTCTGGGGAATTATTTTACAGGACGTGTGTTGTGTGAGTGCGTCGGGGTGGGGGAGCTGTCGCTAAGCTGTAGACGGGAGGCTTTGACTCTCCTGCCCAAAATAAGGATTTGAGCGACATAAAGAACTGGAGGCCTGTGGCATTGCTCTGTGTGGAATATAAGGTCTTTGCCAAGGTCCTCGTTAACAGACTCAAACGTACTGTGTACCAGGACGCTCAATCACAAACAATCTGTTCATAATCAGGAGAAAGCCTTTGATAGGGTGGACCATGAATATCTGTTCAATGTGTTGTTTTGGTTGTGGGGAGAATTTTGTGGCCTGTGTTCAAATGTTAAATAAATAAATATACATAATATGCCATTTAGCAGACGCTTTTATCCAAAGCTACTTACAGTCATGCGTGCATACATTTTTGTGTATGGGTGGTCCCGGGGATCGAACCCACTACCCTGGCGTTACAAGCGCCGTGCTCTACCAGCTGAGCTACAGAGGACCACGTAATGTCGCGGTCGTATGCTGGGGCTTCATGTATGGTCAAGGTGTGGGGAGGGCTCAGTAGGCCAGTCTGGGTAGGGAGGGGCATTCACCAGGGATGCCCTCTGTCAGGGCAGCTATACACTCTTGTTATTGAGCCCTATCTGGGCCTGCTACGCAGGAGGCTACAGGGAGTGTGGGAGCCAGGCATAGGGTTGGGGACAGGCATAGCAGTGGCAGCATACGCTGATGACGTCTGTGTTGGTTAGGGATGAGCAGAACCTACAGGCCCTGGAGAATAGTTTGAGGGTGTACGAGGGGGCGTCTTCTGCTTAGGGAAACTGGGGCAAGAGTGAGGCTCTGTTATGTGGGGCATGGAGGGACAGGGCACCTCCGCAGCTTCCAGGGGGGTTGCATTGGGGCTGTGAGTGGCTCAAGATGCTTGGGGTGTATCTGGGCTCGGAGGGTTGGGATAGGAAGAACTGGGAAGGAGTGTCACAAGCGGTGGTGTCGAGGCTGACGAAGTGGAGGTAGCTCATCTCCCAAGTGGCATACAGAGGGAGGGTGCTGATCATCAACAACTTGGTGGCATCCTCTCTATGGCTTAAATTGGCCATTCTCAACGCCCCCGGTGGTCTGCTTGTGGACCTGCAGCGCAAGTTAGTGATTTTAAATTCAATCATCATGCGGCAGGAGAGACTCAATACAGCAGGGGTCTCTGATTTCTATGCTGCAGTACTGAGGGCTGGAGCAGCCTGAGGAGGGGCCACCACCGTTTCCACCACTGCAAGTGACAGCAGAGACTGGGGACTGGCAGGAGAGTCTGGAGGACTTACTGACTTTTAACACTCTGAGCTTAGTGGGAGTGAAGGGGCATCAGTGGCAGGGGGTTGTGGGGGCTGAGAGCATGGCAGGGTATAGGTGGAGGGTGCTCTATAAGCTCCCAGTGCTGGAAAGGTCATGGGTCGTCCAGTGGAGGGTATTACATGGAGCCCTGGACACCAATAGCTGGTTGGCTCGGGTTGACCTGGGAGTTGGGGAGGGGTGTCCGTTTTCTGCAATGACAGACTGTTCATCATGTTTTTTCTGTGTTGCCAGGGTAATGCCATTACTGTTGACGCCTTAGGGTTGAGTTTGAGTTGTACAAAATGATCAACAGTGTGGAGATGTTTCAGGAGGTATGGGGGCTCAGGGGGGCTGTCTGTACGGCTGGAGAGGAGGGGTTGGATGGACGGTTGGAATGTGGTGCTGGTTGGTGTATTGTACTGTGGTGTTGGGTACTGGATAATGTGATTGTGTGGAGGTTGTGGTGGCATGCAATGTGTTTTTAGGAGGGGGGGTGTTAGTGTAATGAGGATGGCTCATTAAAGTAAGACAAGTCTCTCTCTCTCTCTCTCTTAACAGCGCTCTGCACAGGCAGCAGTGGAGGACAGTGATAAGATCTTTACTGAGCTGATCCGCTCCATTGAGAGAAGGCGCTCTGAGGTGAAGGAGCTGATCAGAGCCCAAGAGAAGGCTCAAGTGAGTCAAGCTGAAGGACTCCTGGAGCAACTGGAGCAGGAGATAGCTGAGCTGAGGAAGAGAAGCACTGAGCTGGAGCAGCTCTCACACACAGAGGATCACATCCATTTCCTCCAGGTAACTCAACTGCCTTGATACATGTGATGTGAAATTAAAACTCAATGAGAAACTCTCAATCATTTGGTTCTGCTCCCTCTCTCTCTCCCTCTCTCTCTCTCTCTCTCTCTCTCCCTCTGTCTCTCTCTCTGTCTCTCTATGTCTCTCTCTCTCTCTCTCTCTCTCTCTCTATGTCTCTCTCTCTCTCTCTCTCTCTCTCTCTCTCTCTCTCCAGAGTTATCAGTCTCTCTCCAGTACCAGTGTATCTTCAGACTTACCCAGCATCGTTGTCCGTCCTCTTCAGTACTTTGGAGATGTGAGTAAGACTGTGTCTGAACTGAGAGAGAAACTAGAAGACGTCCTTAAAGGAGAATGGACCAAGATCTCCACTACAGGTGTGTTGAAAATAATAACAACATCAACTTTAGACCATTGAAAGTTCCCTACTAGTCATATACATGTGGAATATGGTATGATGATAACATTCCCTCTCTCTGGGAATGTGTTTGTGTGTCTGTAGTGAATATGGTGGATGTTGTACTGCCTCCAGAGCCCAAGACCAGAGAACAGTTCTTACAATGTGTCTCTTTATTCTGAAGTAACTAACAGTCTCTTTTTACTGACACTCCTAACAATCCCTCTAGAAATATATAGCAATAGTAGATCTAATCAAAGACTGGGTATCTATCTGACTCCTCATATTTCTCTGATTTGATCTCTGCTGTGCTCTAATCAAAGACAGGGTAGATACAGTATCTGACTTAACTTATTGTTCTAACTCCCCTCATTGGTCTCTGCTCTGCTCTTCTCCCAGATTCCTGTCAGCTCACACTGGACCCAAACACAGCAGGCACACACCTCTCTCTGTCTGAAGGGAACAGAAAGGTGACCTATACAGGCCAAGTCCAACCATATCCTGTTCATCCAGACAGATTCACAAACAACTACCAGGTTCTGTGTAGAGAGGGTCTGTCTGGACGCTGTTACTGGGAGGTGGAGTGGAGTGGGGACTGGGTTGTTACAGCAGTCTCATATAAAGACATCAGCAGAACAGGGGCAGATGGTAGATTTGGATTCAATAACAAGTCCTGGAGTTTACAGTGTTATAGTGGTGGTTATTGGTTCAGACACAATAATGTTGAGACTCCAGTATCAGGCCCTCTGTCCTCCAGAGTAGGAGTGGACCTGGATCACAAGGCAGGTACTCTGTCCTTCTACAGTGTCTCTGAAACAATGACCCTCCTCCACAGAGTCCAGACCACATTCACTCAGCCCCTCTATCCTGGGTTTTATCTCTCTGGTACTGCTGAGCTGGTTAAACTGTAGTAGGGTCCACATAGATACTAGTCATGCTGGTGTAGTCTATAGCTGAGCTGGTTAAACTGTAGTAGGGTCCACATAGATACTAGTCATGCTGGTGTAGTCTATAGCTGAGCTGGTTAAACTGTAGTAGGGTCCACATAGATACTAGTCATGCTGGTGTAGTCTATAGCTGAGCTGGTTAAACTGTAGTAGGGTCCACATAGATACTAGTCATGCTGGTGTAGTCTATAGCTGAGCTGGTTAAACTGTAGTAGGGTCCACATAGATACTAGTCATGCTGGTGTAGTCTATAGCTGAGCTGGTTAAACTGTAGTAGGGTCCACATAGATACTAGTCATGCTGGTGTAGTCTATAGCTGAGCTGGTTAAACTGTAGTAGGGTCCACATAGATACTAGTCATGCTGGTGTAGTCTATAGCTGAGCTGGTTAAACTGTAGTAGGGTCCACATAGATACTAGTCATGCTGGTGTAGTCTATAGCTGAGCTGGTTAAACTGTAGTAGGGTCCACATAGATACTAGTCATGCTGGTGTAGTCTATAGCTGAGCTGGTTAAACTGTAGTAGGGTCCACATAGATACTAGTCATGCTGGTGTAGTCTATAGCTGAGCTGGTTAAACTGTAGTAGGGTCCACATAGATACTAGTCATGCTGGTGTAGTCTATAGCTGAGCTGGTTAAACTGTAGTAGGGTCCACATAGATACTAGTCATGCTGGTGTAGTCTATAGCTGAGCTGGTTAAACTGTAGTAGGGTCCACATAGATACTAGTCATGCTGGTGTAGTCTATAGCTGAGCTGGTTAAACTGTAGTAGGGTCCACATAGATACTAGTCATGCTGGTGTAGTCTATAGCTGAGCTGGTTAAACTGTAGTAGGGTCCACATAGATACTAGTCATGCTGGTGGTGATGGTCCCCAGATGTGATGATTCATTCTGCTCTGTTTTTATGTACAATGATTTGATTGATTTGATCTTCAGAATATGTTATGAATTACAATTCAATGCATTCATTTTTTTTTTAAGTGCAATGTTTTAATCTTATATATTCACATTAATCATGATGTATGCTGTTAATGTATGTTGGTTGTCATTCAGAACCATTGAAATGTTTTCTCAATTGGTTCTCTGTCTCAATGTCATTTTCCTCAGTATCATGGAACAGGTAGTGTTACTTACTTGCTAATTGAACTATATGGGCCGGTTTCCCGGACACAGATGAAGCCTAGTCCTAGACTAAAAAGCATGTTCAATGGAGATGTCCGGGAAACCGGCCCTAAGTTTGGCATCTTTTATTCTCCCATACTGCTCAGTCAAGCAACATTAAACCTGTCCAGTAGGTGGTGCTATTAACCAAACAATAAAAACCCAGCAGATATCTTGACTTGCCACTCAGTATATCAGTAATGTTCAGAATTGTACTTTAATATCATTGGAGATTGATGGTCTTTTTAATCCACTACCCAGAGTCAGGAACGGATGAAGTTAGGTCTGCTACTGTTCAGTTATTAAATATGATTCATGGTGATGGGAAATAAAAAATCCATCTAGTAGTAGTTTTCCTTTGCTATTTATTCCAAGGTGTGTCTTTAACTTGTAAATGGATTGTGTTGAAGCTGGCATGTGGTGTGGATGATAGAATAGAGTGAATAGAGGAGAGAAGAGAGGAGAGGAGGAGAGGAGAACATCATATAGAAGACAGATAAGATAGAGAGACAATTCATACCCAGGGGAGTTACTGACTCTGGCCCAAATGACACCCTGTTCCCTACGTAGTGCACTAGGCTACTTCTGACCAGATCTAAAGTAGTGCACTACATAGGGAATAGGGTGGAGATTTGCTCACTGTCATTAGAATGAAGATTTCCATACAGGAGTTACTGTCTCTGTCCCAAATCTCTCCCTGTTCCCTACGTAGTGCACTAGGCTTCTTCTGACCAGATCTAAAGTAATCTTCTAGATTGTACATGTTTTCTCCCTGTCATTAGAAAATGACAATATGGTAATGACTTTAGTGGTTTCCTCCCCCTTTGTTTTTATTGGTTGTGTGTTATGTGTGTTGTTGTGTTAGGTTTTCCCCCTGTGTTCCTAATGGAAAATCCATTAACAATGAATCACAAACAAATTATATTCCAGTTTAGACAACTTCATGGCTGACATCCCCCAGTTCTGTTAAGACCCATTGAACTGGGTCACATTCTAAATGGTCACTTGTATTGATAGTCCATACTGGGCCTAACTGGGGTTAACCATACTGGAGGGTTTCTTTCTGCACACATATTCCCTCATCTCCAGAACTTTTCCTGATGTCCTCTCTCTCTCTCTCTCTCTCTCTCTCTCTCTCTGTCTCTCT
Source organism: Coregonus lavaretus (assembly GCF_964263955.1). Taxonomy (NCBI): domain Eukaryota; kingdom Metazoa; phylum Chordata; class Actinopteri; order Salmoniformes; family Salmonidae; genus Coregonus; species Coregonus lavaretus. The sequence goes on along the minus strand of NW_028165680.1, from coordinate 52,425 downwards.
CTCTCTCTCTCTCTCTCTCTCTCTCTCTCTCTCTCTCTCTGTCTCTGTCTCTCTCTCTCTCTGTCTCTCTCTCTCTCTCTCTCTCTCTCTGTCTCTGTCTCTCTCTCTCTCTGTCTCTCTCTCTCTGTCTCTCTCTCTCTCTCTCTCTCTCTCTCTCTCTCTCTCTCTCTCTCTCTCTCTCTCTCTCTCTGTCTCTGTCTCTCTCTCTCTCTCACTTCCTCTCTCTCTCACTCTCTCTCTGCCTCTCTCTCTCTGCCTCTCTCTCTGCCTCTCTCTCTCTCTCTCGCTCTCTCTCTCTCTCTCTCGCTCTCTCTCTCACTGCCTCTCTCTCTGTCTCTGTCTCTGTCTCTGTCTCTGTCTCTCTCTCTCTCTCCCCTCAAACCGTATAGAAAGCAGACAACCTCAATATGGTTCCATTCCTGTAGTTATCAGGACACATGAGGTGTGGAACTATTATCTCCTTTCTAAGTGTGAACTTGTCCACTTCCCTTCATGGATTTAAAAGGAAATGACTGGTATATGTAAACTCCCTCTACCCCATGCCAACACCAATCCAATGCTTTTACATTTGAGAGGAGTAGTGAAGGAATGATACACTTCAGGAGGAAGGAGAGATTATTGGGACACACCCATGGAGTGATGATAGAGGGATGTGAAAGAGGAGAGAGGTAATGGTTGGACTGGACTTATTTATTCTCTCATTAGACTTATTCTGTTTCAATAACATAACTGCATAACACAAAATAAGTACATTTAAGGAAGTATCCATGTATTATAGATTTTATAATCACTTTTGTACTATTTTCACAAGTATGTGGTAAAATCTCACAATTTTTAATACAAAACTCAAAACAGATAATCAAAAAGGCTGTTTTTTCAAAACTTTAAGCATATTTTCAATTGACTAAGTGCAACACACAAAGGAAGTATCCTTGTATTATATCTTAATATGTGAAATGCTCACTTCCTCCCATAAGTCATTAGTAGTTGATGTAGGGTTTCATCTGTCAAAAGGTAAATCACACCTGGTGACTTATGAGTTATAAATGTTATTACTGTGGAGTCACCATGATCAGATTACTGTGGTGTGTGTGTGTTAGTCTTTGATTAGTTTAGTCATCAAGGCTGAGAGGATGTATCTATTTGAAAGGGTGTCCTGGTCTTTGATCAGACCAAATGGTTGTAAAGTCCTCAAGACAATAGAATGGTTGTCAGGCAGTGGAGTCTGGTGGGAGGAGCTATAGCAGGACAGGCTCATTGTGATGTCTGGAATGGAATAAATGGAACTCAGTCAAACATGTGGTTTCATGTGTTTGTGTTTGATACGTTCCATTGATTCCATTCCAGCCATTACAATGAGCCCGTCCTCCTATAGCTCCTCCCACCAGCCTCCTCTGGTGTCAGACCTGCATGGTGCCTCAGGGTCTGTGTAGGAACTGTGAGGTGGGTGTGTTGGGAACATTATTCCCTATTTTTCATAGTTCCACAATCTATTAATAGCCAGAGATGTGAATTAAACATTCTGCCAATCATGGTTATTTTATTTATAACCACAGAATTAGGCAGATTCAAACAAGACAAACATGCTTATTTTTAAAGTAAGGACATGTGCAAGAAAGCTTACTTGTAAAACTAAAATAACCAACACCCTTTCTTGTGATGGGTTGTAATATATATAAAAATATAATAATATATTTCCATTCACATTGTGTGTGTGTGGTCCAATGTGTGAGGGGCTTGTTGTGATCCTGGGGGTAGTGCATTGGTCTGTACACTGACTGTATGCCTTCTTAATATTGAGTTGCATCGGGTGGGGGGCTGTTAAAACTGTTTTGAATGGGGTGTGTTTTTGGGGTCTGGGGGTGAAATCAAACAGTGTATTCAAACTGGTTAGGGGTAGACTTAGACCCCCCAGAACATTCACACCTGGTCCTTTGTTGCAGGATTTGTTTTAGACATGTTTGTACATTAATTTCTTACATTTCCATTCCCAGGTTGAATGTCAATAAGAAGTAATATAATTGTATGTATGACTTTACAATGTCCAGCTACATTATACTCCACATAGCTTTATAGGAAGCAGACTTTACAATGTCCAGCTACATTATACTCCACATAGCTTTATAGGAAGCAGACTTTACAATGTCCAGCTACATTATACTACACATAGCTTTATAGGAAGCAGACTTGACAATGTACAGCTACATTATACACCACATAGCTTTATAGGAAGCAGACTTTACAATGTCCAGCTACATTATACTCCACATAGCTTTATAGGAAGCAGACTTTACAATGTCCAGCTACATTATACTCCACATAGCTTTATAGGAAGCAGACTTTACAATGTCCAGCTACATTATACTCCACATAGCTTTATAGGAAGCAGACTTTACAATGTCCAGCTACATTATACACCACATAGCTTTATAGGAAGCAGTTCCTAATCTACTGAAACTTCTTCATGGCCAAGTTGTTTTATCTAAACATCTTGGGAATAATTTTGACCCACCCTTGGTTTTTTAATTTATTAAACTTTGAATGTGGCTCTATACTCCAGCATTTTAGGTTTGATATTAAATGTTTTATATGAGGCGACAGTACAGAATGTCACCTTTTATTTGAGGCTATTTTCATACCTATCTGTTTTACTGTTTAGAAATAAATATACTTGATTTACAGTTGAAGTCGGAAGTTTACATACACTTAGGAGTCATTAAAACTAGTTTTTCAACCACTCCACAAATTTCTTGTTAACAAACTATAGTTTTGGCAAGTCGCTTAGGACATCTACTTTGTGCATGAGACAAGTAATTTTTCCAACAATTGTTTACAGACAGATTACTACATTTAATCACAATTCCAGTGGGTCAGAAGTTTACATACACTAAGTTGACTGTGCCTTTAAACAGCTTGGAAAATTCCAGAAAATGATGTCATGGCTTTAGAAGCTTCTGATAGGCTAATTGACATCATTTTAGTCAATTGGAGGTGTACCTGTGGATGTATTTCAAGGCCTACCTTCAAACTCAGTGCCTCTTTGCTTGACATCATGGGAAAATCAAAAGAAATCAGCCAAGACCTCAGAAAAACAATTGTAGACCTCCACAAGTCTGGTTCATCCTTGGGAGCAATTTCCAAACGCCTGAATGTACCACGTTCATCTGTACAAATAGTACGCAAGTGTAAACACCATGGGACCACGCAGCCGTCATACCGCTCAGGAAGGAGATGAGAGAGAGATGAACGTACTTTGGTGCGAAAAGTGCAAATCAATCCCAGAACAACAGCAAAGGACCTTGTGAAGATGCTAGAGGAAACAGGTACAAAAGTATCTATATTCACAGTAAAACGAGTCCTATATCGACATAACCTGAAAGGCCGCTCAGCAAGGAAGAAGCCACTGCTCCAAAAAGCCAGACTACGGTTTGCAACTGCACATGGGGATAAAGATCATACATTTTGGAGACATTTCCTCTGGTCTGATGAAACAAAAATAGAACTGTTTGGCCATAATGACCATCGTTATGTTTGGAGGAAAAAGGTGGTCGCTTGCAAGCCGAAGAACACCATCCCAACCGTGAAGCACAGGGGCGGCAGCATCATGCTGTGGGGGTGCTTTGCTGCAGGAGGGACTCGTGCGCTTCACAAAATAATTGGCATCATTAGGAGAACCAAGATGGCGAAGTAGTGCAGTTGTGTTTTTATCGTCTGTCTGTAAATAGCCTGTAAATACCCTATTTTCGTACATTTTTCGTACATATTTCCCTATCAGACTTTTCATCCTTCTACAAGATATACTTTCCTGCAACCCGCCTCACTCAATGTGGAACGGATTCTATTATTGACTTACCTTTATCTAGAATCTAGAATCTCCAGTTGAATCTAGCTAGCCAGCTAACTAGCTACTTGCTATTTGCTATTAGCCACAGCTAGCGGTGTTTTCATCCAGAACATTGGATTTTTTCCGCGGGATTAATTTTAATCACTGGACATTGATCACCGGATATTCGGCCAGTCTGCACAGCGCGTTATCGACCCAGAACATATCAGTTTTTCCGCGGAATCACTGATTCACTGGAACCAGCTGGCTACAACAAAACGGACGCTGTGGTCTGGCTAATCAACCTGAGCTAGGCCCATCTCCCGGCTATCTACCTCTCTATCAACCGGACGGGACCACATAGTATTGACACGGAGCCCCGCCGATCCTACACGACTGGTCTGCCGACGAAATCGTCTGATGTGGTTACGACGTAACCACGAAGATTCCATCCATCTGCTAGCCCTGGCCCGTTAGCACACGCTTACTCACTAAACTGAACTAGCTACTGGACTAGCTACTTGCTATTAGCCACAGCTAGCAGTGTTTCACGCAGAACATTTGATTTTTTTCCGCGGGATTAATTTTATTCACTGGACTTTGATCACCGGATATTCGGCCAGTCAGCACTGCGCGTTATCGACCCAGAACATATCAGTTTTTCCGCCGGAATCACTGGACCTTTAACTCCGGATTCTTCGCTACCAGCTGGCTACAACAAAACGGACGTAGCACACGCTAGCCGTAGCCTCTTACTCACTAGCACTTCACCACCGGACCTTATGATAACTCAGCTATACAGCTGATATCTGCTGGACTGTTCCTTTTTACGGTACTACATCCTGTTTATGTTTAGCCTCAGCCCAAACATGGTTAGTTTATTGTTGTTTCGGTTATTTCTAATTGTACTATATCACTGTAGACCCCCCAGCCTAGCTAAACCTGCCTTAGTTAGCTCTTTTGTCCCTCCACCCATACACTCAGAAACCGACTCAATTGATGCCTCTAGAGATACTATCTCTTTCAGTGTTACCCAACGCTTAGGTTTACCTCCACTTTACTCATATCCTTCCATATCCTTGTCTGTACATAATGCCCTGAATCTTTTCTATAACACCCGGAAATCTGCCCCCTTTATTCTATGTACCCAACGCACTAGAAGACCAGTTCTTAAAGCCTTTAGCCGTATCCTTATTCTAGTCCTCCTCTGTTCCTCTGGTGATGTAGAGGCTAACCCAGGCCCTGTAGCCCCCAGTATCACTCCTACTCCCCAGGAGCTATCATTTGTTGACTTCTGTAATCGCAAAAGTCTTGGTTTCTTGCACATAAATATCAGAAGTCTACTTCCTAAGTTTGAGTTATTCACTGCGTTAGCACACTCTGCCAACCCTGATGTTCTAGCAGTGTCTGAATCCTGGCTCAGGAAGGCCACCAAAAATTCTGAAATTTCCATCCCCAACTATAACATTTTCCGTCTAGATAGAACTGCCAAAGGGGGTGGAGTTGCAATCTACTGTAGAGATAGCCTGCAGAGCTCTATCATACTATCCAGGTCTGTGCCCAAACAGTTTGAGCTTCTACTTCTAAAAATCCACCTTTCCAGAAATAAGTCTCTCACTGTTGCCGCTTGCTACAGACCCCCCTCAGCCCCCAGCTGTGCCCTGGACACCATATGTGAATTGATTGCCCCCCATTTATCCTCTGAGTTTGTACTGCTTGGTGACCTAAATTGGGATATGCTTAATACCCCAGCCATCCTACAATCCAAGCTAGATGCCCTCAACCTCACGCAAATTATCAACGAACCTACCAGGTACAACCCTAAATCCTTAAACATGGGTACCCTCATAGATATCATCCTGACTAACATACCCTCTAAATACACCTCAGCTGTCTTCAACCAGGATCTCAGCGATCACTGCCTTATTGCCTGCGTCCGTAACGGGTCCGCGGTCAAACAACCACCCCTCATCACTGTCAAACGCTCCCTAAAACACTTTAGCGAGGAGGCCTTCCTAATTGACCTGGCCCAGGTATCCTGGATGGATATAGATCTCATTCCGTCAGTAGAGGATGCCTGGTTGTTCCTTAAAAGTAATTTCCTCTCAATCTTAAATAAACATGCCCCATTCAAAAAATACAGAACTAAGAACCGATATAGCCCCTGGTTCTCCTCAGACTTGACTGCCCTTGACCAGCACAAAAACATCCTGTGGCGTACAGCATTAGCATCAAATAGCCCCCGCGATATGCAACTTTTCAGGGAAGTTAGGAACCAATATACACAAGCAGTCAGGAAAGCAAAGGCTAACTTTTTCAAACAGAAATTTGCATCCTGTAGCACTAACTCCAAAAAGTTTTGGGACACTGTAAAGTCCATGGAGAATAAGAGCACTTCCTCCCAGCTGCCCACTGCACTGAGGCTAGGAAACACTATCACCACCGATAAATCTACAATAATCGAGAATTTCAACAAGCATTTTGCTACAGCTGGCCATGCTTTCCATCTGGCTACCACTAACCCGGCCACCAACTCTGCACCCTCTGCTGCAACTTGCCCATGCCCCCCCCGCTTCTCCTTCACACAAATTCAGACAGCTGATGTTTTGAAAGCGCTGCAAAATCTGGACCCCTACAAATCAGTAGGGCTAGACAATCTGGACCCTTTCTTCCTAAAACTAGCCGCCGAAATTGTCGCAACCCTTATTACTAGTCTGTTCAACCTCTCTTTCATAACGTCTGAGATCCCCAGAGATTGGAAAGCTGCCGCGGTCATCCCCTTCTTCAAAGGGGGTGACACTCTAGATCCAAACTGCTACAGACCTATATCCATCCTGCCCTGCCTTTCGAAAGTATTCGAAAGCCAAGTTAATAAACAGATCATCGACCATTTCGAATACCACCGTACCTTCTCCGCTATGCAATCTGGTTTCCGAGCTGGTCACGGGTGCACTTCAGCCACGCTCAAGGTCCTAAACGATATTATAACCGCGATTGATAATAGACAGTACTGTGCAGCCGTCTTCATCGACCTGGCCAAGGCTTTCGACTCTGTCAACCACCGCATTCTTATTGGCAGACTAAATAGCCTTGGTTTCTCAAATGACTGCCTCGCCTGGTTCACCAACTACTTCTCAGATAGAGTTCAGTGTGTCAAATCGGAGGGCCTGTTGTCTGGACCTATGGCAGTCTCTATGGGGGTGCCACAGGGTTCAATTCTTGGGCCGACACTTTTCTCCGTGTATATCAATGATGTCGCTCTTGCTGCTGGTGACTCTCAGATCCACCTCTACGCAGACGACACCATTTTGTATACATCTGGCCCTTCATTGGACACTGTGTTAACAAACCTCCAAACGAGCTTCAATGCCATACAACAATCCTTCAGTAGCCTTCAACTGCTCTTAAACACTAGTAAAACTAAATGCATGCTTTTCAATCGAACGCTGCTAGCACCCGCCCACCCGACTAGAATCACCACTCTCGACGGGTCTGACCTAGAGTATGTGGACAACTACAAATATCTAGGTGTCTGGTTAGACTGTAAACTCAACTTCCAGACTCACATAAAGAATCTCCAATCCAAAGTTAAATCTAGAATCGGCTTCCTATTTCGCAACAAAACCTCCTTCACTCATGCTGCCAAACATGCCCTCGTAAAACTGACTATCCTACCGATCCTTGACTTCGGCGATGTCATTTATAAAATAGCCTCCAACACTCTACTCAGCAAATTGGATGTAGTCTATCACAGTGCCATCCGTTTTGTCTCCAAAGCCCCATACACTACCCACCACTGTGACCTGTACGCTCTTGTTGGCTGGTCCTCACTACATGTTCGTCGTCAAACCCACTGGCTCCAGGCCATCTATAAATCACTGCTAGGCAAATCCCCGCCTTATCTTAGCTCATTGGTCACCATAGCAGCACCCACCCGTAGTCTGCGCTCCAGCAGGTATATCTCACTGGTCATTCCCAAAGCCAACACCTCCTTTGGCCGCCATTCCTTCCAGTTCTCTGCTGCCAATGACTGGAACGAATTGCAAAAATCTCTGAAGCTGGAGACTCTTATCTCCCTCAATAACTTTAAGCATCAGTTGTCAGAGCACCTTACCGATCACTGCACCTGTACACAGCCCATCTGAAATTAGCCCACCCAACTACCTCATCCCTATATTGTTATTTAATTTGCTCTTTTGCACCCCAGTATCTCTATTTGCACATAATCTCTTGCACATCTAGCATTCCAGTGTTAATACTTTTGTAATTATTCTGCACTATAGCCTATTTATTGCCTTACCTCCATAACTTGCTACATTTGCACACACTGTATATATATTTTCTGTTGTATCTCTGACTTTATGTTTTTTTTTACCCCATATGTAACTCTGTGTTGTTTTTGTTGCACTACTTTGCTTTGTCTTGGCCAGGTCGCAGTTGTAAATGAGAACCTGTTCTCAACTGGCTTACCTGGTTAAATAAAGGTGAAATAAATAAAAAAATAAAAATAAATGAGGAAGGAAAATTATGTGGATGTATTGAAGCAACATCTCAAGACATCAGTCAGGAAGTTAAAGCTTGGTCGCAATAGAATTGAATGGTAAATCATGTATGGTGTCATTTTGGAGTCACTTAAACATATTATGTTCTTATTTACAATACAAGTGACTCCAAAATGACTCGATATGTAATTTACCATTCAATTCTATTGGGATTTTGTTTTTATGCAGATTTTTGAATATTCGCATGAAAATCTGTTTCCATTCGACTGGCGACAGATTTTCATGTGAACATTGTAAAATCTTCATAAAAACATGGTCATTTTACCAGCAGAGATGTTTCCATCAAATTGACGTGTTGAAGATAAATGGCTGTGCGTGATGACGTAATGCACATACAAATATATATTTTAGAAAATACTAATATATTTTTGCAGTTAAATTCCCATGTACCGGTTAAAAACGTTCTGTTAAATGGGTTTCCATCACATTTTCAACTCTACTGATGGTTTTGTCAGATTTGGTTGTGCATTATATAGCGAACGTGCCCACTCTGGACAGGCTACCTACATGATGACATTATTATGGACAAAAAGACCCTCGATATTTATTGGAAAGGAGCATCAAGCTCATCACCGTGCACTTTCACCACCCTGTGAAGTTCAGCATAACTTATTTCATCTGTAGCTTAATAAACTGCATGGTTTCCCGAGTCGTAGTGGGAGGACCACACCACATATCATCGTGTGACTCCAAGTTTACTTCAATATGATGGTTATTATATCAATATTTGTGCATAAAGCCGTTTCCACCGCCATTTCTCGCTTAATTAATTCTACAGAGGTATTTGCACCCCACTGCATCCACATGTTTCTTTACAATTTATGATCATTTTACATAACTGAAAATGAAAGAGAACTTTTGATTTGACACATTCATCATTCACCACTGTGGCTTCTGAATAGGTCACTGTACATTTATGGAACCTTTAAAACGTTGTAATGTTTTACCACAACCTTATATTTGGTTACACGTCACTATGGCTTCCATCCCTATATACCTCAGTGCATCCATCCAGGACTAACGTCTCCAAACAGATCTAAAAGGCCTCCCCCACCACTCAGACTTTCAAAGAAATTAAAGTTATCTCTGATACTCTGCTGTGCAGTTTGTTGTATGGACATTGCAGAGGCCCTTTTAAAATATCCACTCTGCTGTCTGGATCTACCAAAGGATCCAGTTACTATTCCCTGTGGACACAGCTGTATGCAACGTCATCTTCTTAGCTTGACTTCCATCCCCCAAAAACCTGTAGATACAGAGTACACAGTCAAGAGGAAGCCACTCCCTGTCCTCTGGTGTAGAGTTCCATGAAACAGAAAGTCATTTTTGACACCCTGTTGCTCAACCTTCAGGTGAAAGCACTAAAATGGCTGACAATCTAGAACTGTTCTGTTGCTCCGTCTGTCTGGATCCACTGAAGGATCCGGTGACTACTGCCTGTGGACACAGCTACTGTATGGGCTGTATTAAAGAAAGCTGGGATCAGGATGATCTGAAAGGGGTCTACACCTGTCCCCACACTCTAAACAATACTGGGTTGTTTGGTTGACCCAAATGTTGGGTTGCAGGCGTTGGGTCACTTAGTTGGGTTGTTTTCTTTAAAAACTGCTGGGTTATGGATGCTGGGTGTTGGGTTATTGTTGCTTGGTTATTGAGATATGACCCAGCAGGTCAGATCAGAAGACTGTAGGCAAAGTTTAGTAGGGGTGTGGCTTTCAGATAGTTATTTTTAGCCACCCATGAGAGTAAATATAATTCCTGTTCATCTGGTCTGTTGCGTAGTTAGCACATGTTAAGGTTGAACATTAACATTTTTGTAGCTTCAATGATGCTTATAGAGTTTCCTAAAAGTCCACGTATGTCTCATTGTTGGGCTATGATACAGTGGTATACCTTATTATAATATGTAATAAATACTCTACATATTATAGAAGAATGTAATAAGGAAAAATTGAGTTTACAGTATGTAAACGCCTTAAAATAACCTACAGTAAGGATGACATTAAAACAGACCCAGTTGCTAGGGCAACCAAGCATGACATTAAAACAGACCCAGTTGCTAGGTCAACCAAGCATGACATTAAAACAGACCCAGTTGCTAGGTCAACCGAGCATGACATTAAAACAGACCCAGTTGCTAGGTCAACCAAGCATGACATTAAAACAGACCCAGTTACTAGGTCAACCGAGCATGACATTAAAACAGACCCAGTTGCTAGGTCAACCAAGCATGACATTAAAACAGACCCAGTTGCTAGGTCAACCGAGCATGACATTAAAACAGACCCAGTTGCTAGGTCAACCAAGCATGACATTAAAACAGACCCAGTTGCTAGGTCAACCAAGCATGACATTAAAACAGACCCAGTTGCTATGTCAACCAAGCATGACATTAAAACAGACCCAGTTGCTATGTCAACCAAGCATGACATTAAAACAAACCCAGTTGCTAGGTCAACCAAGCATGACATTAAAACAGACCCAGTTGCTAGGTCAACCGAGCATGACATTAAAACAGACCCAGTTGCTAGGGCAACCGAGCATGACATTAAAACAGACCCAGTTGCTAGGTCAACCAAGCATGACATTAAAACAGACCCAGTTGCTAGGTCAACCAAGCATGACATTAAAACAGACCCAGTTGCTAGGTCAACCAAGCATGACATTAAAACAGACCCAGTTGCTAGGTCAACCGAGCATGACATTAAAACAGACCCAGTTGCTAGGGCAACCGAGCATGACATTAAAACAGACCCAGTTGCTAGGTCAACCAAGCATGACATTAAAACAGACCCAGTTGCTAGGTCAACCAAGCATGACATTAAAACAGACCCAGTTGCTAGGTCAACCAAGCATGACATTAAAACAGACCCAGTTGCTAGGTCAACCAAGCATGACATTAAAACAGACCCAGTTGCTAGGGCAACCGAGCATGACATTAAAACAGACCCAGTTGCTAGGTCAACCAAGCATGACATTAAAACAGACCCAGTTGCTAGGTCAACCAAGCATGACATTAAAACAGACCCAGTTGCTAGGTCAACCTAGCATGACATTAAAACAGACCCAGTTGCTAGGTCAACCAAGCATGACATTAAAACAGACCCAGTTGCTAGGTCAACCGAGCATGACATTAAAACAGACCCAGTTATAGATGAGGATATTGTTTTTATGCAGATTTTTGAAAATTCGCATGAAAATCTGTTTCCATTCGACTGGCGACAGATTTTCATGTGAATATTGTAAAATCTTCATAAAAACGTGAATTTTACCAGCAGAGATGTTTCCATCAAATTGACTTGTTGAGGATAAATGGCTGTGCATGATGATGTAATGCACATACAAATATATTTTTGGGAAAATACAAAAACCGGTTAAAAACTTTCTGTTAAATGGGTTTCCATCACATTTTCAACTCTACCGATGGTTTTGTCAGATGTTTTGGGGGCATTATATAGTGAACGTGCCCACTCTGGACAGGCTGCCTACATGATGACATTATTATGGACAAAAAGACCCTCCATATTTATTGGAAAGGAGCATCAAGCTCATCACTGTGAACTTTCACCACCCTGTGAAGTTCAGCATAACTTATTTCATCTGTAGCTTAATAAACTGCATGGTTTCCCGAGTCGTAGTGGGAGGACCACACCACATATCATCGTGTGACTCCAAGTTTACTTCAATATGATGGTTATTATATCAATATTTGTGCATAAAGCCGTTTCCACCGCCATTTCTCGCTTAATTAATTCTACAGAGGTATTTGCACCCCACTGCATCCACATGTTTCTTTACAATTTATGATCATTTTACATGACTGAAAATGAAAGAAAACTTTTGATTTGACATATTCATCATTCACCACTGTGGCTTCTGAATAGGTCACTGTACATTTATGGAACCTTTAAAACGTTGTAATGTTTTACCACAACCTTATATTTGGTTACACGTCACTATGGCTTCCATCCCTATATACCTCAGTGCATCCATCCAGGACCAGGGCCGGCCTGTTCAATAGGGCGATATGGGCGACGCACTGCCAAACGGGAAAAGGAAGGGATTTTTTTTCTAATCAATTATATCACGGCAACAGTAGTTATCAGTGTTGTAATCTATACGTCTGATCTGCCACAGTGCCACACTGCCACTAAATGTCGAATCAGGCTAAAGTCGTGCTTCAAATGGCTCCCCCCCCTTTTGGGGCGATTTCAGTCAGGTTGAAAATCGCCCAGAAGTCTGTCATAGACTCCCATGTAAAATCTATTTTTTTCAAATTTCAGAGCCTTCAATACAATCTCAATGGGTGTCTGTGGGCTTGCACTTACGCGCTTTCGTCATACGTTACGTAACCATGAACGTAACTGAGAAAAGAGTGGATTGTTTGAAAGAAGTTCCTTTTTGTCGGCGAACAAATGAAGATAAATTGGCAACGAAACAATTAGGACCTCCCTGACCAAATTTAATAATTCAACAGGTTTCTACTAAAGGCGGAAAGTCCTACACCCGAGGATTTTCCAAAAATTGGTACGAACGAAAAAAGACATTGCCACTCACTCAACTGGATGACGAGGGATACAGGCTAGCTGTCCGCCGCCACAACGATGAGGTTAGTGTTGATAATCACAAGTTTACTGGAGAACCAACTGAGACCAAGTAGAGACTTTGGACAGGGTGGATATGGTGTAATAAAGGCAGTTTATTCAGAGGTAAATATATCTGGAATCGCGTTCACGGACCCGTTCGTCAAACTCTTAGGGAGCTATAAATCAAGCCCCATTACTTACCATATCAGATAAGAGAAATTGCTGCAGCTACATATATTTTACATCCTGGCCCTACATAGTTCACTATTTGCATCACTTACCAAAATATTACATGTGGTCATATATGCTTGGAAAGTGGAGATGCCATAGAACGTCAAAAAAGTAAACATTGCTGGAGACACATTGCCGTTTTGGAGAAGACATCGCGTTTGCTAGCGAAGAGATTTGTTGTGGCAAATGAACTTGGGCTGGGAATTGCCAGGAACCTCACGATAAGATATATGCATCAGCATTGCGAGTCTCATGATTCTATACGTATTGCGATTCGATACTGTGATTTTATTGCGCACCATATGTCTGTTGCAGAGGGATCAGAAAGCCATGAGAACGAGTTTTGATCAGTCATGGAAATAAAAGTGCTGAAAACAAATTGAAAAGATTGAGAACAAGCTATGAAGGAACAATAATGGTGTTTTGGTGCAGGTACAGCCAACTAGCGCTAAAATATTGCGATATTGTCAATACAGTATATCGTAAAGTATCACTATGTAACTCGATTTCTTTCACCCCAATCCCTCAAATTAACGGTAAATAACTGAATTGTTTGCCCCACATTTAGCTAAGATGATTAGCTAGCCAGCTAAAATGTTTTATTTAGTTAGCAGTCGCATCTACAATAGTTTACTGTCAATAACATGTCTCCAAAAATGACGTGGTGTCTCCAATTGTGTTGACATTTTACAATTGCAATGCGCATCCATGAGTATCCACTTTCTGTAGCTCAGCTGGTAGAGCATGGTGCTTGTAACGCCAAGGTAGTGGGTTCGATCCCCGGGACCACCCATACACAAAAATTTATGCATGCATGACTGTAAGTCGCTTTGGATAAAAGCGTCTGCTAAATGGCATATTATTATTATTATTATTATTATTATTATTATCTGAAGAGAGCCCCGAAACATTGTGTGCAGACATTTTATGCAATAAATGAAGTAGGTTCAATCTAGTAGTTCTGATCTTCTGATTGGTCCTGATGAGTTGGGCGAGGTCCCCTCCAGGCTACTGTCACTGTTGCATTGGCTCTGAGTCGGGTTCTCTGTCTTCAAATGTTCAGCCTAAGAGAGGGGATTTTTGTGTGTGTGTGTGTGTGTTTAACAGTGATGATGTGTGTGTGTGTGTGTGTTTAACAGTGATGATGTGTGTGTGTGTGTGTTTGTGTGTGTGTGTGTCCTCAGAGCAAGAACTCGTGAGTTGGAAGAACTGAGAGGCCTATGGCGTGGGTGTTGTCCTTGGCCACCTGCTGACAAGGCTGACAAGATAGGACCCTTTTGTCCATTGTTATTGGATAGGAACAGAACTTATAACCAGCTCCTGACCTAAATAGATCTTAGCACAACATTTTACTCAACATATCATATTCCATATTCACTATAACAAATATATTTACTACGACATTAGCAAGAACCGCCACATCCTCAGCCGGCTAATCCAGTGTGTGAAGTTTTGCGGAGTGTTTGAGTTAGCTTTGCGAGGCAAAGATGAAACTGAGGGCTCCACCAACCCTGGTAAGCCAACACTTTTGAGATCAGTCAATAAATGCTTCTGGTATTGACTTATATGCTGCCCCTGTCTTCATGTTGTTGCTGGACATATCTTTTTTTAAATGTGTGTAGGTCACCTAAATCATCAGAAAAATTGCCCCTCCTGAGAATTTTTTCAGGAGCCGCCACTGTCCAGGACTAACGTCTCCAAACAGATCTAAAAGGCCTCCCCCACCACTCAGACTTTCAAAGAAATTAAAAGTGATCTCTGATACTCTGCTGTGCAGTTTGTTGTATGGACATTGCAGAGGCCCTTTTAAAATATCCACTCTGCTGTCTGGATCTACCAAAGGATCCAGTTACTATTCCCTGTGGACACAGCTGTATGCAACGTCATCTTCTTAGCTTGACTTCCATCCCCCAAAAACCTGTAGATACAGAGTACACAGTCAAGAGGAAGCCACTCCCTGTCCTCTGGTGTAGAGTTCCATGAAACAGAAAGTCATCTTTGACACCCTGTTGCTCAACCTTCAGGTGAAAGCACTAAAATGACTGACAATCTAGAACTGTTCTGTTGCTCCGTCTGTCTGGATCCACTGAAGGATCCGGTGACTACTGCCTGTGGACACAGCTACTGTATGGGCTGTATTAAAGAAAGCTGGGATCAGGATGATCTGAAAGGGGTCTACACCTGTCCCCACACTCTAAACAATACTGGGTTGTTTGGTTGACCCAAATGTTGGGTTGCAGGCGTTGGGTCACTTAGTTGGGTTGTTTTCTTTAAAAACTGCTGGGTTATGGATGCTGGGTGTTGGGTTATTGTTGCTTGGTTATTGAGATATGACCCATCAGGTCAGATCAGAAGACTGTAGGCATAGTTTAGTAGGGGTGTGGCTTTCAGATAGTTATTTTTAGCCACCCATGAGAGTAAATATAATTCCTGTTCATCTGGTCTGTTGCGTAGTTAGCACATGTTAAGGTTGAACATTGACATTTTTGTAGCTTCAATTATGCTTATATAGTTTCCTAAAAGTCCACATATGTCTCATTGTTGGGCTATAATACAGTGGTATACCTTATTATAATATGTAATAAATACTCTACATATTATAGAAGAATTTAATAAGGAAACATTGAGTTTACAGTATGTAAACGCCTTAAAATAACCTACAGTAAGGATGACATTAAAACAGACCCAGTTGCTAAGGCAATCAAGCATGACATTAAAACAGACCCAGTTGCTAGGTCAACCAAGCATGACATTAAAACAGACCCAGTTACTAGGTCAACCTAGCATGACATTAAAACAGACCCAGTTGCTAGGTCAACCAAGCATGACATTAAAACAGATCCAGTTGCTAGGTCAACCAAGCATGACATTAAAACAGACCCAGTTGCTAAGGCAACCAAGCATGACATTAAAACAGACCCAGTTACTAGGTCAACCAAGCATGACATTAAAACAGACCCAGTTGCTAGGTCAACCGAGCATGACATTAAAACAGACCCAGTTGCTAGGTCAACCAAGCATGACATTAAAACAGACCCAGTTACTAGGTCAAACAAGCATGACATTAAAACAGACCCAGTTGCTAGGTCAACCAAGCATGACATTAAAACAGACCCAGTTACTAGGTCAACCGAGCATGACATTAAAACAGACCCAGTTGCTAGGTCAACCGAGCATGACATTAAAACAGACCCAGTTGCTAGGTCAACCAAGCATGACATTAAAACAGACCCAGTTGCTAGGTCAACCAAGCATGACATTAAAACAGACCCAGTTGCTAGGTCAACCGAGCATGACATTAAAACAGACCCAGTTGCTAGGTCAACCGAGCATGACATTAAAACAGACCCAGTTGCTAGGTCAACCAAGCATGACATTAAAACAGACCCAGTTGCTAGGTCAACCGAGCATGACATTAAAACAGACCCAGTTGCTAGGTCAACCAAGCATGACATTAAAACAGACCCAGTTGCTAGGTCAACCAAGCATGACATTAAAACAGACCCAGTTGCTAGGTCAACCGAGCATGACATTAAAACAGACCCAGTTGCTAGGTCAACCAAGCATGACATTAAAACAGACCCAGTTGCTAGGTCAACCAAGCATGACATTAAAACAGACCCAGTTGCTAGGTCAACCAAACATGACATTAAAACAGACCCAGTTACTAGGTCAACCGAGCATGACATTAAAACAGACCCAGTTGCTAGGTCAACCAAGCATGACATTAAAACAGACCCAGTTGTTAGGTCAACCAAGCATGACATTAAAACAGACCCAGTTGCTAGGTCAACCAAGCATGACATTAAAACAGACCCAGTTGCTAGGTCAACCAAGCATGACATTAAAACAGACCCAGTTGCTAGGTCAACCAAGCATGACATTAAAACAGACCCAGTTGTTAGGTCAACCAAGCATGACATTAAAACAGACCCAGTTGCTAGGTCAACCAAGCATGACATTAAAACAGACCCAGTTGTTAGGTCAACCAAGCATGACATTAAAACAGACCCAGTTGCTAGGTCAACCAAGCATGACATTAAAACAGACCCAGTTGCTAGGTCAACCAAGCATGACATTAAAACAGACCCAGTTGTTAGGTCAACCAAGCATGACATTAAAACCGACCCAGTTGCTAGGTCAACCAAGCATGACATTAAAACAGACCCAGTTACTAGGTCAACCAAGCATGAGAGTAAAAAATACCCAACTGATGGTTAAATTAACCCGTGTTCTGTTAATACTAACAACCCAACATATTGGGTTATTCACGCAACCAAACTGTCTGGGTCAAAATAACCCAACATGTTCTTTCCACTACTTAACCTGCGCTGGGGTACTAAATAAACCAGATTGAGTGCAGTGCATACATACCTTCACCCCAAGACCTATTCTGAACAGGAGTGCTGTGCTCGCCTAAGTGGTGGAGAAACTGAAGAAGACAGGACTCCAAGCTGCTTCTCCTGCTCACTGTCATGCTGGACCTTTAGATGTGGGGTGTGACATCCTCAGTGCAGACAGACCTTCACTCCAAGGCCTACGCTGAGGATAAATAACATGTTGGCTGAGTTGGTGGAGAAACTGAAGAAGACAGGACTCCAGGCTGCTCCCCCTCCTGCTCTGTGCTATGCTGGACCTGGAGATGTGGCGTGTGATTTCTGCACTGGGACCAGAAAGCAGAAAGCCCTCATGTCCTGTCTGGTGTGTCTGGCCTCTTACTGTGAGACTCACCTCCAACCTCACTATGAATTTCCTGCTTTGAAGAAGCACCAGCTGGTCAAAGCCACCGCACAGCTATAGGACCAGCTTTAACATTGCAGATATATTGGGGCTTCTATCTGTGGAATTGTCTGCATCATTTCCAATCCCCCATATATATGTTTTGTAAATATTATTTTAAATATATTTTAATTCTTTATTATTTCCCCCTAACCCTACCACCCCTCCTAAACTAATGGACAAACAATACTTAGGCTTCCACTTCCAGCTTATAAATGTACATACTACATACATTTCCCAGACACTACATTTTACATTAGTTATCTTTTGTTTGTTTTTAGTCCCCGCCTTCAGCTACCCGAAGCCCCTCCCATCTATCTCTGAAGACCATCCAGTTTTGTCACGGTTTCGGCCGAGGCTGCCCCTCCTCCTTGTTCGGGCAGGCTTCGGCGGTCGTCGTCCCCGGAGTACTAGCTGCCACCGTTCGATGTTTCATGTTTGTTTGGTTTTGTCTGTTTGTACACCTGTCCCTTGTTAGTGTTTGATTGTGTTCCCTATTTAAGTTTCGTAATTGGGTCAGGTGTTATGTGTGATTGTTTATTGTCAGCTGTGTTCTTGTTGATGGGGTTTTCGCTCCTAGTGTGTTTTTGCGAGTTCGCACTGCGTGCGCCTTTTCTTATTTTACGCACTGTTGTGTGTGTGCGTTTAGTCGCTCTTGCCTCCCGGTTGGGTTGGCTATTTCTCCTGTTTGGAGTTGTTTTTGACTACTAAAGACTGTTGACGAACACCTTTGTGCCTGCGCTTGATTCCCTGCACCACATCCACACTCAGCGTTCTGACAAGTTTTGATTTCTAGCTGCCATACAGTGCATTCGGAAAGTATTCAGACCCTTTGACTTTTTCAACATTTTATTACGTTACAGCCTTATTCTAAAATTGATTAAATAAAACATTTTCCTCATCACTCTACCCACAATACCACATAATGACAAAGCGAAAACAGGTTTTTATTTTTACACACTTATTGAAAATACAAGACAGAAATACCTTATTTACATAAGTATTCAGACCCTTTGCTATGAGACTCAAAATTGAGCTCAGGTGCATCCTGTTTCCATTGATCATCCTTGAGATGTTTCTACAACTTGATTGGAGTCCACCTGTAGTAAATTCAATTGATTGGACATGATTTGTAAAGGCACACAGCTGTCTATATAAGGTCCCACAGTTGACAGTGCATGTCAGAGCAAAAACCAAGCCATGAGGGTGAAGGAATTGTCCGTAGAGCCCTGAGACAGGATTGTGTTGAGGCACAGATCTGGGGAAGGGTCCCAAAACATTTCTGCAACATTGAAGGTCCCCAAGATCACAATGGCCTCCATCATTCTTAAATGGAAGAAGTTTGTAACCACCAAGACTCTTCCTAGAGCTGGCCACCTGGCCAAACTGAGCATCGGGGGAGAAGGGCCTTGGTCAGGGAAGTGACCAAGAACCCGATGGTAACTCTGACAGAGCTCCAGAGTTCCTCTGTGGAGATGGGAGAAACTTCCAGAAGGACAACTACCTCTGCAGCACTCCACCATTTAGGCCTTTATGGTAGAGTAGCCAGACGGAAGCCACTCCTCAGTAAAAGACACATGACAGCCCGCTTGGAGTTTGCCAAAAGGATCCTAAAGTACTCTCAGACCATGAGAAAGAAGATTCTCTGGTCTGATGAAACCAAGATTGAACTCTTTGGCCTGAATGCCAAGCGTCACGTCTGTAGAAAACATGGCACCATCCCTATGGTGAAGCATGGTGGTGGCAGCATCAGGCTTTGGGGATGTTTTTCAGAGGCACGGACTGGGAGAATAGCCAGGATCGAGGGAAAAATGAACAGAGAAAAGTACAGAGAGATCCTTGATGAAAACCTGCTTCAGAGCGCTCAGGATCTCAGACTGGGGCGAAGGTTCAACTTCCAACAAGACAACAACCCTAAGCACACAGCCAAGACGCAGGAGTGGCTTCGGGACAAGTCTCTGAATGTCCTTGAGTGGTCCAGCCAGATCCTGGAGTTGAACCCGATCGACCATCTCTGGAGAGACCTGAAAATAGCTGTGCAGCACTGATAGCAACAACAACCACCGCAGAAAAGTTGGCTGTGTTTACAGACAGACAGACGTACAGACAGACAGACAGAGGTTGTTTACTATGACTGGATGAAGGGATACAGTGTTGAAGGCTTCCTTTAGGTCTCCTGGTCTCTTGGGATTTAAACAGTGAATACAGTGAGATAGTCCTAACCATTCAATCAATGTACAGAACAAACAGTCATCATTAACACTATACAGAGTGGAGCCTATGGATATAATATATTATCAAAGAATATAATACAATATAATTTTATGAATAGAAAATAATAAATGTTTTGACATGAAAGCACAGCCAGATGTTTTGAATTGACAGTGTGTCTCTATACCTCAGTCTCTGAAGACACCCAGCAATGGTTAGGATTATTAGAGAAGCTTTTCCTGCTGAAAGGCAGTTTCATTTCATCTGGTTGCAGAAAACAATTCATTGGATATGTTCATAACCCCGTCCACCTATAAGATGTGGGGGGTTTCTGTCTGACTAAGAAGAGATACAAAGAACTCTGATTATAAAACGTCTTCTCTTTTTAGTCCTAGATATGGCTAGGGTTAGGGTTACTGCTGAATGTAGTAACTCTAACCCTGACCCTAGGCCTAACAGTAATAACCACACTGTAATGTAAAGTATTACCTCATTCTCAATGATCAGTCAATACATACAGTATTCATTTAAACTACAGTATATTGTATCAATATCAAACCCCCCCCCGCCCCCATTACAACCACTTATTAATTATTATAGACACTTATAATCAGTGTTATAACACATAAGTGTATTATAAGGCATTATGAAGCTTGTTATAATAATTATAATATGTACTTCATAGGAACTGTTACCCTTTATATATTCTAACAACTCATATTTGTTAGATTTATTCCAAATGAAGGGCCCTAACCTAGAAACTAAAATATTTGTCTCCCTCTCCACGTTGAACGCAGTTCTCTCTCTATCCCTCCCTCCCTCCCTCCCTCCCTCTAACCTCACCTATCTGGCAGATCCAGAAAGTCCTCACCCTCCGAAAAACTCTCTTCTGTGGAAACGAAACTGATCTGAGTCTCTGTGTCGTCTGTCTGTGTGAGAGTGAACAACCATCCAAATGGCTCAGCAGGGAGTTCTGCTGGACCAGGACCAGTTCTGTTGTTCTGTCTGTCTGGATCTACTGAAGGAGCCAGTGGCTATTCCCTGTGGACACAGTTACTGTAGGCGCTGTATTGAGGGCTGCTGGGATCAGGATGTTCTGAAAGGGGTCTATAGCTGTCCTCAGTGCAGAGAGACCTTCACTCCAAGGCCTAATCTGAGGAAAAATACCATGTTGGCTGAGATGGTGGAGAAGATCTAGAAGACATAGACATATCATTACATACAGTATAGAACACCATCTAGAAGACATAGACATATCATTACATACAGTATAGAACACCATATAGAAGACATAGACATATCATTACATACAGTATAGAACACCATATAGAAGACATAGACATATCATTACATACAGTATATAACACCATCTAGAAGACATAGACATATCATTACATACAGTATAGAACACCATCTAGAAGACATAGACATATCATTACATACAGTATAGAACACCATATAGAAGACATAGACATATCATTACATACAGTATAGAACACCATCTAGAAGACATAGACATATCATTACATACAGTATAGAACACCATATAGAAGACATAGACATATCATTACATACAGTATAGAACGCCATATAGAAGACATAGACATATCATTACATACAGTATAGAACACCATCTAGAAGACATAGACATATCATTACATACAGTATAGAACACCATATAGAAGACATAGACATATCATTACATACAGTATAGAACGCCATATAGAAGACATAGACATATCATTACATACAGTATAGAACACTATCTAGAAGACATAGACATATCATTACATAGAGTATAGAACACCATATAGAAGACATAGACATATCATTACATACAGTATAGAACACCATCTAGAAGACATAGACATATCATTACATACAGTATAGAACACCATATAGAAGACATAGACATATCATTACATACAGTATAGAACACCATATAGAAGACATAGACATATCATTACATAGAGTATAGAACACCATATAGAAGACATAGACATATCATTACATACAGTATAGAACACCATCTAGAAGACATAGACATATCATTACATACAGTATAGAACACCATCTAGAAGACATAGACATATCATTACATACAGTATAGAACACCATATAGAAGACATAGACATATCATTACATACAGTATAGAACACCATCTAGAAGACATAGACATATCATTACATACAGTATAGAACACCATATAGAAGACATAGACATATCATTACATACAGTATAGAACACCATATAGAAGACATAGACATATCATTGCATAGAGTATAGAACACCATATAGAAGACATAGACATATCATTACATACAGTATAGAACACCATATAGAAGACATAGACATATCATTACATACAGTATAGAACACCATCTAGAAGACATAGACATATCATTACATACAGTATAGAACACCATCTAGAAGACATAGACATATCATTACATACAGTATAGAACACCATATAGAAGACATAGACATATCATTACATACAGTATAGAACACCATATAGAAGACATAGACATATCGTTACATACAGTATAGAACACCATATAGAAGACATAGACATATCATTACATACAGTATAGAACACCATCTAGAAGACATAGACATATCATTACATACAGTATAGAACACCATCTAGAAGACATAGACATATCATTACATACAGTATAGAACACCATATAGAAGACATAGACATATCATTACATACAGTATAGAACACCATCTAGAAGACATAGACATATCATTACATACAGTATAGAACACCATATAGAAGACATAGACATATCATTACATACAGTATAGAACGCCATATAGAAGACATAGACATATCATTACATACAGTATAGAACACCATCTAGAAGACATAGACATATCATTACATACAGTATAGAACACCATATAGAAGACATAGACATATCATTACATACAGTATAGAACGCCATATAGAAGACATAGACATATCATTACATACAGTATAGAACACTATCTAGAAGACATAGACATATCATTACATAGAGTATAGAACACCATATAGAAGACATAGACATATCATTACATACAGTATAGAACACCATCTAGAAGACATAGACATATCATTACATACAGTATAGAACACCATATAGAAGACATAGACATATCATTACATACAGTATAGAACACCATATAGAAGACATAGACATATCATTACATAGAGTATAGAACACCATATAGAAGACATAGACATATCATTACATACAGTATAGAACACCATCTAGAAGACATAGACATATCATTACATACAGTATAGAACACCATCTAGAAGACATAGACATATCATTACATACAGTATAGAACACCATATAGAAGACATAGACATATCATTACATACAGTATAGAACACCATCTAGAAGACATAGACATATCATTACATACAGTATAGAACACCATATAGAAGACATAGACATATCATTACATACAGTATAGAACACCATATAGAAGACATAGACATATCATTACATAGAGTATAGAACACCATATAGAAGACATAGACATATCATTACATACAGTATAGAACACCATATAGAAGACATAGACATATCATTACATACAGTATAGAACACCATCTAGAAGACATAGACATATCATTACATACAGTATAGAACACCATATAGAAGACATAGACATATCATTACATACAGTATAGAACACCATATAGAAGACATAGACATATCATTACATACAGTATAGAACACCATATAGAAGACATAGACATATCATTACATACAGTATAGAACACCATATAGAAGACATAGACATATCATTACATACAGTATAGAACACCATCTAGAAGACATAGACATATCATTACATACAGTATAGAACACCATATAGAAGACATAGACATATCATTACATAGAGTATAGAACACCATATAGAAGACATAGACATATCGTTACATACAGTATAGAACACCATATAGAAGACATAGACATATCATTACATACAGTATAGAACACCATCTAGAAGACATAGACATATCATTACATAGAGTATAGAACACCATATAGAAGACATAGACATATCATTACATACAGTATAGAACACCATATAGAAGACATAGACATATCATTACATACAGTATAGAACGCCATATAGAAGACATAGACATATCATTACATACAGTATAGAACACTATCTAGAAGACATAGACATATCATTACATACAGTATAGAACACCATCTAGAAGACATAGACATATCATTACATACAGTATAGAACACCATATAGAAGACATAGACATATCATTACATACAGTATAGAACACCATATAGAAGACATAGACATATCATTACATAGAGTATAGAACACCATATAGAAGACATAGACATATCATTACATACAGTATAGAACACCATCTAGAAGACATAGACATATCATTACATACAGTATAGAACACCATCTAGAAGACATAGACATATCATTACATACAGTATAGAACACCATATAGAAGACATAGACATATCATTACATACAGTATAGAACACCATCTAGAAGACATAGACATATCATTACATACAGTATAGAACACCATATAGAAGACATAGACATATCATTACATACAGTATAGAACACCATATAGAAGACATAGACATATCATTACATAGAGTATAGAACACCATATAGAAGACATAGACATATCATTACATACAGTATAGAACACCATATAGAAGACATAGACATATCATTACATACAGTATAGAACACCATCTAGAAGACATAGACATATCATTACATACAGTATAGAACACCATATAGAAGACATAGACATATCATTACATACAGTATAGAACACCATATAGAAGACATAGACATATCATTACATACAGTATAGAACACCATATAGAAGACATAGACATATCATTACATACAGTATAGAACACCATCTAGAAGACATAGACATATCATTACATACAGTATAGAACACCATATAGAAGACATAGACATATCATTACATACAGTATAGAACACCATATAGAAGACATAGACATATCATTACATACAGTATAGAACACCATATAGAAGACATAGACATATCATTACATACAGTATAGAACACCATATAGAAGACATAGACATATCATTACATACAGTATAGAACACCATATAGAAGACATAGACATATCATTACATACAGTATAGAACACCATATAGAAGACATAGACATATCATTACATAGAGTATAGAACACCATCTAGAAGACATAGACATATCATTACATACAGTATAGAACACCATATAGAAGACATAGACATATCATTACATACAGTATAGAACACCATATAGAAGACATAGACATATCATTACATACAGTATAGAACACCATATAGAAGACATAGACATATCATTACATACAGTATAGAACACCATATAGAAGACATAGACATATCATTACATACAGTATAGAACACCATCTAGAAGACATAGACATATCATTACATACAGTATAGAACACCATATAGAAGACATAGACATATCATTACATACAGTATAGAACACCATATAGAAGACATAGACATATCATTACATAGAGTATAGAACACCATATAGAAGACATATACATATCATTACATACAGTATAGAACACCATATAGAAGACATAGACATATCATTACATACAGTATAGAACACCATATAGAAGACATAGACATATCATTACATACAGTATAGAACACCATATAGAAGACATAGACATATCATTACATACAGTATAGAACACCATCTAGAAGACATAGACATATCATTACATACAGTATAGAACACCATATAGAAGACATAGACATATCATTACATAGAGTATAGAACACCATATAGAAGACATATACATATCATTACATACAGTATAGAACACCATATAGAAGACATAGACATATCATTACATACAGTATAGAACACCATATAGAAGACATAGACATATCATTACATACAGTATAGAACACCATATAGAAGACATAGACATATCATTACATAGAGTATAGAACACCATCTAGAAGACATAGACATATCATTACATACAGTATAGAACACCATATAGAAGACATTGTCACGATCGTCATATACGAGAGTGGACCAAGGCGCAGCGTGTGTAACGAACATAATGCTTTATTTAGTTAAAGCCTGGAAACAAAACAAGAAACAGAACGATTCGTGAAGTCCTCAGTACACAGACTGAAACATGGAACAAAAACCCACAACCCTAAGGTGAACACTGACAGTTTAAATATGGCTCCCAATCAGAGATAACGAGCCGACAGCTGACACTCGTTACCTCCGATTGGGAGTCACATGACGAGACAAGACACTACAACCAAAACCAAACACAACCAAATGAACACACCCTATACCCAACACAACCAAATGAATACACCCTGGCTCAAACTACACAGTCCCGGAGCCAGAGCGTGACAGTACCCCCCCCTAAAGGCGCGGACTCCGACCGCGCCTACACCCCAAAATAGGGGAGGGCTGGGTGGGTGTTGCTCCTCGGAGGCGGCTGCGGCTCCGGGCTTGACCACGACCCCACTTCACTCCCCCCGTAGTGCCCCCGGTCCGATCTGACCCAGCTTGCTGGATCAGGACCTCCGACGTGCACCCCTGGCTTGGCGCGTGAGGTAGGAATGGACCGGACCTGGCAGACGATACGCACCCTTTTCCTGATGCGTGGAGCCGGAACAGGCCTCACCAGGCTGAAGACTCGCATCCCTGGCTTGGTGCGAGTGGCAGGAACAGGCCGGGTTGGGCCGGCGACGTACACCGTGGACCTGGTGCGTGGAGCAGGGACAGGCCGAGCTGGGCGGACGACGCACACCGTGAGCCTGGAGCGTGGAGCAGGAACCGGCCGGGCTGGGCTGGCGACGCACCCCGTAGGCTTTGTGCGTGGAGCAGGGACAGGCCGGGCTGGACTGGCGACGCACACCGTAGGCTTCGTGCGTGGAGCAGGAACAGGCCGAGCTGGGCGGACGACGCACACCGTGAGCCTGGAGCGTGGAGCAGGAACCGGCCGGGCTGGGCTGGCGACGCACACCGTAGGCTTAGTGCGTGGAGCAGGGACAGGCCGGGCTGGACTGGCGACGCACACCGTAGGCTTCGTGCGTGGAGCAGGAACAGGCCGGGCTGGGCTGGTGACGCACACCACAGGCTTAGTGCGTGGAGCAGGGACAGGCCGGGCTGGGCTGGCGACGCATACCGTAGGCTTCGTGCGTGGAGCAGGAACAGGCCGGGCAGGACTGGCGACGCACACCGTAGTCTTGGTGCGTGGAGCAGGGACAGGCCGGGCTGGGCTGGCGACGCATACCGTAGGCTTCGTGCGTGGAGCAGGAACAGGCCGGGCTGGACTGGCGACGCACACCGTAGGCTTCGTGCGTGGAGCAGGAACCGGCCGGGCTGGGCTGGCGACGCATACCGTAGGCTTCGTGCGTGGAGCAGGAACAGGCCGGGCTGGACTGGCGACGCATACCGTAGGCTTCGTGCGTGGAGCAGGAACAGGCCGGGCTGGGCTGGCGACGCACACCGTAGGCTTAGTGCGTGGAGCAGGGACAGGCCGGGCTGGACTGGAGACGCACACCGTAGGCTTCGTGCGTGGAGCAGGAACAGGCCGGGCTGGACTGGCGACGCACACCGTAGGCTTCGTGCGTGGAGCAGGAACCGGCCGGGCTGGGCTGGCGACGCACACCGTAGGCTTAGTGCGTGGAGCAGGAACCGGCCGGGCTGGACTGGCGACGCACACCGTAGGCTTAGTGCGTGGAGCAGGAACAGGCCGGGCTGGACTGGCGACGCACACCGTGGGCTTGGTGCGTGGAGTAGGAACAGGCCGGTCCGTACCGGGAACACACACCACTGGCCTTAACCGGGGATCAGGAACGGGCCGGACCGGACTGGTAACACACATCAGTCTCTCACGCCGTGCCACAACAACTTCCCTCCCTCTACTCGCCAATGGCTCCCGTAATCCGATAGCC
Source organism: Coregonus lavaretus (assembly GCF_964263955.1). NCBI lineage: Eukaryota > Metazoa > Chordata > Actinopteri > Salmoniformes > Salmonidae > Coregonus > Coregonus lavaretus. The sequence continues at coordinate 24,227 of NW_028165680.1, read as the reverse complement.
TTCTCTCCACATCTCCCTGTGGCAGCCTCCTGCTGCCCAGCCGCCCAAGCCATGTGCCCCCCCCAAAAAATTTTTTGGGGTTGCCTCTCGTCCTTCCGACGATGGCCCTGCCGACGCCGTTGCTCCTCTCTCCGTCGCCTCTCCACTGTTTCGCTCCATGGACGGCGATCCATTCCATCCAGGATTTCCTCCCAAGTCCAGGACCCTTTTCCGTCCAAAATCTCCTCCCATGTCCAGACCCTTTGCTCCTGGACACGCTGCTTGGTCCTTTTGTGGTGGGTTTTTCTGTCACGATCGTCATATACGAGAGTGGACCAAGGCGCAGCGTGTGTAACGAACATAATGCTTTATTTAGTTAAAGCCTGGAAACAAAACAAGAAACAGAACGATTCGTGAAGTCCTCAGTACACAGACTGAAACATGGAACAAAAACCCACAACCCTAAGGTGAACACTGACAGTTTAAATATGGCTCCCAATCAGAGATAACGAGCCGACAGCTGACACTCGTTACCTCCGATTGGGAGTCACATGACGAGACAAGACACTACAACCAAAACCAAAACCAAACACAACCAAATGAACACACCCTATACCCAACACAACCAAATGAATACACCCTGGCTCAAACTACAGAGTCCCGGAGCCAGAGCGTGACAGACATAGACATATCATTACATAGAGTATAGAACACCATATAGAAGACATAGACATATCATTACATACAGTATAGAACACCATATAGAAGTCATAGACATATCATTACATACAGTATAGAACACCATATAGAAGACATAGACATATCATTACATACAGTATAAAACACCATATAGAAGACATAGACATATCATTACATACAGTATAGAACACCATATAGAAGTCATAGACATATCATTACATACAGTATAGAACACCATCTAGAAGACATAGACATATCATTACATACAGTATAGAACACCATATAGAAGACATAGACATATCATTACATACAGTATAGAACACCATATAGAAGACATAGACATATCATTACATAGAGTATAGAACACCATATAGAAGACATATACATATCATTACATACAGTATAGAACACCATATAGAAGACATAGACATATCATTACATACAGTATAGAACACCATCTAGAAGACATAGACATATCATTACATACAGTATAGAACACCATATAGAAGACATAGACATATCATTACATACAGTATAGAACACTATCTAGAAGACATAGACATATCATTACATAGAGTATAGAACACCATATAGAAGACATAGACATATCATTACATACAGTATAGAACACCATCTAGAAGACATAGACATATCATTACATACAGTATAGAACACCATATAGAAGACATAGACATATCATTACATACAGTATAGAACACCATATAGAAGACATAGACATATCATTACATAGAGTATAGAACACCATATAGAAGACATAGACATATCATTACATACAGTATAGAACACCATCTAGAAGACATAGACATATCATTACATACAGTATAGAACACCATATAGAAGACATAGACATATCATTACATACAGTATAGAACACCATCTAGAAGACATAGACATATCATTACATACAGTATAGAACACCATATAGAAGACATAGACATATCATTACATACAGTATAGAACACCATATAGAAGACATAGACATATCATTGCATAGAGTATAGAACACCATATAGAAGACATAGACATATCATTACATACAGTATAGAACACCATATAGAAGACATAGACATATCATTACATACAGTATAGAACACCATCTAGAAGACATAGACATATCATTACATACAGTATAGAACACCATATAGAAGACATAGACATATCATTACATAGAGTATAGAACACCATATAGAAGACATAGACATATCATTACATACAGTATAGAACACCATATAGAAGTCATAGACATATCATTACATACAGTATAGAACACCATATAGAAGACATAGACATATCATTACATAGAGTATAGAACACCATCTAGAAGACATAGACATATCATTACATACAGTATAGAACACCATATAGAAGTCATAGACATATCATTACATACAGTATAGAACACCATATAGAAGACATAGACATATCATTACATACAGTATAGAACACCATATAGAAGACATAGACATATCATTACATACAGTATAGAACACCATCTAGAAGACATAGACATATCATTACATACAGTATAGAACACCATCTAGAAGACATAGATATATCATTACATACAGTATAGAACACCATATAGAAGACATAGACATATCGTTACATACAGTATAGAACACCATCTAGAAGACATAGACATATCGTTACATACAGTATAGAACACCATCTAGAAGACATAGACATATCGTTACATACAGTATAGAACACCATCTAGAAGACATAGACATATCATTACATACAGTATAGAACACCATCTAGAAGACATAGACATATCATTACATACAGTATAGAACACCATATAGAAGACATAGACATATCATTACATAGAGTATAGAACACCATATAGAAGACATATACATATCATTACATACAGTATAGAACACCATATAGAAGACATAGACATATCATTACATACAGTATAGAACACCATATAGAAGACATAGACATATCATTACATACAGTATAGAACACCATATAGAAGACATAGACATATCATTACATAGAGTATAGAACACCATATAGAAGACATATACATATCATTACATACAGTATAGAACACCATATAGAAGACATAGACATATCATTACATACAGTATAGAACACCATCTAGAAGACATAGACATATCATTACATACAGTATAGAACACCATATAGAAGACATAGACATATCATTACATAGAGTATAGAACACCATCTAGAAGACATAGACATATCATTACATACAGTATAGAACACCATATAGAAGACATAGACATATCATTACATAGAGTATAGAACACCATATAGAAGACATAGACATATCATTACATACAGTATAGAACACCATATAGAAGTCATAGACATATCATTACATACAGTATAGAACACCATATAGAAGACATAGACATATCATTACATAGAGTATAGAACACCATCTAGAAGACATAGACATATCATTACATACAGTATAGAACACCATATAGAAGTCATAGACATATCATTACATACAGTATAGAACACCATATAGAAGACATAGACATATCATTACATACAGTATAGAACACCATATAGAAGACATAGACATATCATTACATACAGTATAGAACACCATCTAGAAGACATAGACATATCATTACATACAGTATAGAACACCATCTAGAAGACATAGATATATCATTACATACAGTATAGAACACCATATAGAAGACATAGACATATCGTTACATACAGTATAGAACACCATCTAGAAGACATAGACATATCGTTACATACAGTATAGAACACCATCTAGAAGACATAGACATATCGTTACATACAGTATAGAACACCATCTAGAAGACATAGACATATCATTACATACAGTATAGAACACCATCTAGAAGACATAGACATATCATTACATACAGTATAGAACACCATATAGAAGACATCGACATATCATTACATACAGTATAGAACACCATATAGAAGACATAGACATATCATTACATACAGTATAGAACACCATATAGAAGACATAGACATATCATTACATACAGTATAGAACACCATCTAGAAGACATAGACATATCATTACATACAGTATAGAACACCATATAGAAGACATAGACATATCATTACATAGAGTATATCATAGATGACATGTATAAATCCTTCCTTTATATTTCCTGTAACCCTTTCCATTACAGTAGCCTTATTACTGGCTAGGGTTACTGCTGCTAGTACAGTGGAAGAATGAGGCATCACAGTACTTTTACACCACTGTACTGACAGGAATAATTACACACCAATAAACACACTGTAATGTAAAGTGTTACATCATTCTCAATGATCAGTCAATACATACGGTATTCATTTCTTATAGTTAGTGTCATAGCACATAAGTTTAAGGCATTACACAATTCATTAAAAGCATTATACATATGTACTTTCATAGAAACTGTTACCCTTTATATATTCTAACCACTCTACTTAATTTATTCCATATTAAGGGCCCAAACCTATGAACACAAATCTTAGTCTGTATTAACATTGCGTACAGTTCTCTCTCTCTCTCTCTCTCTCTCTCTCTCTCTCTCTCTCTCTCTCCTCTCTCTCTCTCTCTCTCTCTCTCTCTCTCTCTCTCTCTCTCTCTCTCTCTCTCTCTCTCTCTCTCTCTCTCTCCCTCTCTCTCCCTCTCTCTCCCTCTAACCCCACCCCTCTGGCAGAACCAGGAAGTCCCTCCCCTCCACAAACTCTCTTCTGTGGAAACGAAACTTATCTGATTCTCTGTGTCGTCTGTCTGTGTGAGAGTGAACAACCGTCCAAATGGCTCAGCAGGGAGTTTTGCTGGACCAGGACCAGTTCTGTTGTTCTGTCTGTCTGGATCTACTGAAGGAGCCAGTCACCATCCCCTGTGGACACAGTTACTGTAGGAGCTGTATTGAGGACTGCTGGGATCAGGATGTTCTGAAAGGTGTCTATAGCTGTCCTCAGTGCAGACAGACCTTCACTCCAAGGCCTAATCTGAGGAAAAATAACATGTTGGCTGAAGTGGTGGAGAAACTGAAGAAGACAGGACTCCAGGCTGCTCCCCCTCCTGCTCTGTGCTATGCTGGACCTGGAGATGTGGCGTGTGATGTCTGCACTGGGACCAGAAAGCAGAAAGCCCTCATGTCCTGTCTGGCGTGTCTGGCCTCTTACTGTGAGACTCACCTCCAACCTCACTATGAATCTCCTGCTTTCAAGAAGCACAAGCTGGTCAAAGCCACCGCACAACTACAGGAGAAGATCTGCTCTCATCATGACAAACTGCTGGAGGTTTACTGTCGTACCGATCAGCAGTGTATCTGTTATCAGTGTGTGATGGATGAACATAAAGGCCATGATACAGTGTCAGCTGCAGCAGAGAGGACTGAGAAACAGGTAAGACCAGAACTACTTGTTGGTGACTGTCTGATAAACAAATAATTAAAGATACAGTAGGAACTAAGGCTGTTTGAATATGAGATCATTCAAATGAAATCGATCCTCAGCAGAACAAATATGAACACAAACCTTGAGTATATTGAGTTTGATCCAAATGTATCACAATTTTCTGAAGTCAAACACTATTATCATTCCGAATGCCCTTTTAGGAGTTCAAAGTTCAGTCTCAACCCCTTGATACATGTACGCCTACCATAAAAACTATAATCATTAACATAGCAACATAGAAAATGTCATATGGTAAAGGGACTTCCTCAAGATTATATACCTTCCTCTCTATGTGCCCTATGTCCCATTACTATACTATTGATCTAGTGGACAAATAAAGCTTGATAGCTAATTGAAGAGTGATTCTCCACAGAGGCAGCTGGGGATGAGTCAGCAGAAGGTCCAGCAGAGATTCCAGGAGAGAGAGAAGGAGCTGAAGGAGCTCCAACAGGCTGTAAAGTCTCTCAAGGTGAGTATTGTTGACAAGAGGAGGCACACCATTTCACTTCTCTACTCCAGTCAGAGAGAGAGAGATGCCCCTATCCAATCCCACTGTTGGGAACAGGCTGTCTGGACCCCTTTCAGAGAATAGACTGCTTAATGTAACCGGTGGGATATGAACCCGGGTCTACTGAGGAGAGAAACCAACATCTTGACTGTTTCACCAAGAGGACATTCCCTTTGGGTCGAGGGCCGACACTGATTTTGAAGTCGCAAGAGGGGTTACCTCATCACATAACCTTGAGTAACCATGAAAGACTCAAGTCTCCTATACATTAACATGGAGCTCTCTCTCAATTTAATTCAAAGGGCTTTATTGGCATGGGAAACATATATGTTTACATTGCGAAAGCAAGTGAAATAGATAATAAACAATCAGAAATTAAAAGTAAACATTACACTCACAAAAGTTTCAAAGTAATAGAGACATTTCAAATGTTATAATTCAAGTGCAAACAGAGTGAGCCGTGCACCAGACTGAGTTCTGGAGGTGAAATGGAAATGAATGAGGGAGAGTTAAGTGAGGTAGAAGGTGTGGTGAAGAGCTCAGAACCAGAGCCTGGCATCAATGGACATGATAAAGAAGAATCTGGTGCAGTAGGAGATACATTGTTGGAGAAAGTGGATCCATACCTTTTGGCAGATCCATTTGTGGTTTCAGGGTGGGTGGGAAAGGAGTTGGGTGCAGTTGAATCAGTGAAGGTAACCTGTAGTGGACTTGGGATATTTGTTTGTGTTTCTTCTGACCAGAGGGAGTGGGCGCTCCGTGTCACGCAACTTGGGTAAAGATCTGTTTCTTGCTTTGCTCTTAGGAACAGGGCACCATTGAAAGGAGTGATTTCTGGGGTAGCGTTAAGTGTAGAAGTGGAGCAATTAAGGTTGAAGACTGCTGGTGTTTGTGATTCCCGCCGTTTGGTGCAACACAGACCCGGTGGTGAGCGTGATGAAACAGAGGAGTCACTGTCAGTCCTTTTGAGTTATGAGTCTTTACCAGAGAAAGTCATGTTATGATATATCAGTTATCTTGATTCGAGCTTTTGTGCCAAATCCATAAATTCAGGTGCAACGTTTATGGTCATTTCGCAGCAGTTTGTGGGAGAGAAATTCCAAGATGTTTTATGTGTGTGGAAGAGAATGGGATAAAAGATTGTTCTGGTGAATAAAGTTTGTGCCGAATCCACTGTGCTGATTCAGGTGCAACGTTTATGGTCATGTTGCAGCAGTTTGTAGGAGGGAGATTCCAAGATGTGGGAAGTGTGCAGGAGGGCAGGGGATAGAGGATTGTGTAGTTTCGGTGGATAAAGTTGTGTGTGTCAACTGTAGGGATGCCCATGTTGCTGGGGATCGGAAGTGTCCGGTGCGAGAGAGGCAGGTTGAGGTGGCTAGAGTCGGAGTAGTGCAGAAGGTGTCGTATGCTGAGACAGTGAAGGAAGTAGAGGAGGATGGGTCAAGGGTGAGAGATCCTGAGAGGATCCCTGTGAGTAGTAGATCTGTGCCAGCACAGAGGGATAGGCCAACGAGTGATATATGCTTTAGTAAAGTTAGCTTCTTAGAGTTCATAGCAATGGTTATCAACTGTACAGCAGAAATTGAATGAAATTGAATGTAAATCACAGAAAATAGATGTTGTGGTGGCAGCTGCAGAGAACTATTTGGGCATACAAGATTAGACTTCAGAAGAGTTACAGGGTGTGTTGAGTGGTGGTGTCCCGTCCTCCCAGGCCGTTGGCATGGTGCAGGAGCAGATAGGGTCAAAGTAGTGGAATGGGGTAGTGGGTATTTAATGAGTGTAGGGTTAGTTGGAAGGTTTTTCATTAAATGTTCCTTTCCCCTTTTCCCATTTTGTATCACAAAGTAAAATAGAGTTATATTATATTCCAGTTGGGGGCGGTAATGCAACATATTGGATGCCAACCGCCGTTAAACTCCAAAGAAGAAGAAACGTTACATTATGGCAATGTACAGTGTCTCTGCCTCTCTCATTCCATCACTTTTGCAGTAGTTGGTTGTATGGGTCTCTGTCTGTCAGCACCCCATTCATAACCAATCGTTGATGGATATTTATAGAGCTCTGATCAGGACGACAATTGATTACGGGTGTATAGTTTATCGAACAAGGCAAAACTTGGCTTCAGAAGCTGGACAGAATCCAGTATATAGCTTTAAGGATATGTATTGGTGCATTTAAATCAACATCTGTATGTGCCTTACTGGTGGAGGCAGGAGAGATGCCTTTGGATATACAGCGTAAAAAATGGTCATTATCTTATTGGGTTGAAAGGCTGTGAGGTTGAGCATCCCACTGCTACTGTTCTAGATGACTGTTGGGAATATACTAGTAGACAAGGCAGTGGTTTTGGTTGGACAGTTGGAAAGCTTGCTGATGAGAGTGGTTTGAGGGAGTTGGAGGTTGGCCCTTCTGTGGTGATAGGGGATGTTCCTCCATGGTTACTCCCAGACCCTGTTGTTGATCTAACCTTGGTAGAGAAAAGGAAAGATTGGTCAGAAGTCAGTGATATAGTGAAACTGGTTGACAATTACATTGGTATGTTTTTATACATTTTTACTGCTTTTCACAGATGGATCCAAGAACCCAGATAGTGGGCTCAAAGGAGCAGGTGTTTACGTTCCTGAATTTGATGTGCAGATATGTAGAAGACTAACAGATGAACTGTCAGTATACTCAGTTGAACTGTTGGCGATAATAGTTGCCCTCCAGTGGGTGGAGGACGTACAACCTGTTAGAATTATAGTATTCTCAGTTTCTTTGTCTGTATTGAATAGTTTATCATCTGGTAAATCTAATAGGAGTGACCTGCTATTGGAGGTATTAATGTTATTATGGAGAATTGAGAGAATGGGTGTAGTAGTGAGATTCTGCTGGGTCCCAGCACATTCGGGTGTGGAAGGGAATGAAATTGTAGACCAGTTAGCTAAAAGAGCTTTGAAACGAGATATAATTTATATTAATGTTCCACTGGGTAGAGGTGAGGCCAAATGTAAGATCAGAGCCATTTTGATAGATGTGTGGCAGAAGAGATGGTACTCTGAGCACAAGGGCCGGCATTTATATGAATAGTTGACAGTTTTACAGAAAGGTCGATGGACCAAGATTCAAAAGTCAGATTAGGAAGGAAGAGGTGGTGTTTACTCGATTATGCTTAGAACATTGTACATTGAACTCGTCATTACATCTGGTTGGCAAGCATGAGAATGGTTTGTTTCTGGAAGGTACGTTCGATGAAACGATGGAGCATGTGTTGTTATATTGTTGTAAGTATGTTGAAGAGAGGGAAAGATTGAAGTGTAGGGTCATTGAGGTTGGACGGGGTTGGGGGGGTTTGGAAGGGATTTTGGGGATGGGGGAGGGTCTATTAGAAGTTAGTAGGGCTCTTCTTTATTTTCTCAGAAGTACTGAGTTAGGTAGGAGGATTTAGAAATGTTGGAAACCGTGATTGACCACACACTCCAGCACAGTAGGTGGCGGCATGCACCTTTAACGTTGGTTTGTGGACCGCCATTATATCATAGAAGAAGAAGTTGGTTGTGTGAGAGATTTGTGGTTCGTGAGGAGGGCTACTATTCTTTTTTCTTTTGGTTCTTGCGTATGTTCTGAATGTATTTTCTCATGGTGGAGGGTTTGTTTATTGGTTTCCACTGTTTATCGTTTAGAGTTGAGGGGGGAGTAGGGGTAGTTTGTTAGGGCGGCGTGATGGCCTCAACCGAGTGGAGAAGAAACGCTGTCGCTTCGGATGCGTTCCGGAGAAAGGTGTGGAGGAAGTTTTGCTCATGGTCGGCGAACAGGTTGGAGCGGAACATCTGGACTCTGCATCCAGAATGAACAAGGCGGTGGTTGTGTTAATGAAAAAGGTTTGTCTTGTTGTGAGTGGGATTTTTGTGAGGGGTGTGTTGGTGCAGATGTCGCCTCTTTCGATAAGAGTTGTGGTGGCTAATCTGCCTCCGTTTATTGCTTCCGAACAGACCGCCTTTTTCTGATAAACTACTTAATTACATCCGCCATGGAGCCCAGTTTCAGGAGGAGCAAGAGAGCTATAAACCTATTCATTTTTTTTGCTTTAAATACCCTAAACCTAACAATCAATCAATCAAATGTGTTTATAAAGTCCTTTTTACATCAGCAGATGTCACAAAGTGCTATACAGAAACTCTAACCCTACTTATAACCTATTTTAGCCTTAACTCTAACCCTAACCCTAATTCTAGGGTAGGGTAGCCTAGAACACGTTTTAGAAACTATTTTAGTAATAATTTTATGTTAGTAAATACCATTATAGTACTAAAAAGCATTTATTGTTATTTTTTAAATAAAACCTATGTAACCTTTATTAGTCATTTTATTATAGGTATTATTGCAAGGCAGAACACTTGATAAACAACACATTTGTTTTATTTTTTAAATGTGGTTTGAACTGGGTGTGACCTAGTAACCTCTATGTGAAAGTCCAGCAATTGGCATGTCATAGGTGGGGCAGGTTTGAGACTGATCTCCGGAATTAATAAGAAAAATACACTTTATTTCTCAGCTGCCTCACCAATGTCTTTACGTGAATAATTAACTTTTAATTGCTAAATATTTCCAATAGATGGCTGCATAAAACCACAAAGCATCAGTTATAGGCTACAAGCATAAAATAGCATGCAACCAAAGACTATGTCCTATGATTTTCTAAAAAGGTCACTCATTACTTTACAGTTAGCTATATATCTCGTATTAGGCCTGTGTTGCTTTTGGGAGAGCAACAAAATATTAACTCTAGCAGGTATTGAACCCCGGCCAAATAATCACTAGTCAGATGCGCTAACCTCAACCCTAGTAAACATGCATTATGACATCATCTTAATATCTCATATATTCTAGCCCACCAATAAATCATGCAACCATCGCGGTTAGAAAATGTACCTCAACATGCCCCTCGCTTGTGCTAGAAGGCTTATTGATAATCGTTATAGTACAGAGTGCTCGCTGTCGCTGACGGCACAAGCTTTTTGCGGGGCTTGTTGAGTTGGCTACTTGTTCGAGAAGGCAGAGTGGCTCTGTGCTGGTTGATGAATTTGACAATTAATTTACTAGAAAAATACATTTTTGTCCACCAGAGGTGACTGAATTAATGTTCGCGCTTTTTGATAATCGTTATAGTAATGAGGTATAATTTTAAGACATGAGCATAAAAACAGGTAATAATAAACATGAATCATTATTATATTACTTCACAGTAATGTGTTTTCAGTCCTTCCTCTTGCGTTAGCAGTGTGGAAAGGGACAGTAAAAAGCTCGGGCAGGAGTTTTCCTGTGAGGTGGAGTAATGATGTAAACTTGGCCAGCGTATTGCTGGTAGTTAAAACGTCAAAAAAAAAAACATGTACTCCTGGAACTCTGAGGTTGTACCATTGTTTCCTTTAGGGGAAATATAGGTATGTCTCTTTATTTCACAAAATATCTCACAATGGTATATTTCAAGTCAGACTCCATTTTAATCAAGATAATCTCCTCTTTCTAATGACATCAGGTTGGGCAGTGTACTCTGCTGTCATCGATCGCTAGACCAGAAATAGTCAGAAGTTTAAAAAAAAATCCTACTTCCTGGTAATGCAGATATAAGCACACTTGGCACCATCGAGGTGTGGATGTTTACTTTCTATACCAGTTGTTATTTATTACTTATTTTTTTCTGTTTTGTCCTAAGAACAGATTGTAGTGGTGAAATAAAAAGGTAGACATTTTTTGGTGCCATTTAGGGAAAATTGAATTCTAAGGATCATTCCAGTCAGAAGAGGCTCAGTGATGGTTCGCTTCAATTCATTTGCTTTGGCCTCAGGCTAGTGTTCCAGCTCAGCCAATGTTCTTTGGCCGTTTTACAGCCGTCAGTGAATTTTGACTTGTTCTGTTGTCCAGCCTACTAGGACTCAGGGGGCAGAGGCTGGGAGGAGAGTAGAGCAGGGCCAAGTGGTGGTGGTACCAGGAGGGAGGAGAGTAGAGCAGGGTCAAGTGGTGGTGGTACCAGGAAGGAGGAGAGTAGAGCATGGTCAAGTGGTGGTGGTACCAGGAGGGAGGAGAGTAGAGCAGGGTCAAGTGGTGGTGGTACCAGGAAGGAGGAGAGTAGAGCAGGGTCAAGTGGTGGTGGTACCAGGAGGGAGGAGAGTAGAGCAGGGTCAAGTGGTGGTGGTACCAGGAAGGAGGAGAGTAGAGCAGGGTCAAGTGGTGGTGGTACCAGGAGGGAGGAGAGTAGAGCAGGGTCAAGTGGTGGTGGTACCAGGAGGGAGGAGAGTAGAGCAGGGTCAAGTGGTGGTGGTACCAGGAGGGAGGAGAGTAGAGCATGGTCAAGTGGTGGTGGTACCAGGAGGGAGGAGAGTAGAGCAGGGTCAAGTGGTGGTGGTACCAGGAAGGAGGAGAGTAGAGCAGGGTCAAGTGGTGGTGGTACCAGGAGGGAGGAGAGTAGAGCAGGGCCAAGTGGTGGTGGTACCAGGAGGGAGGAGAGTAGAGCAGGGTCAAGTGGTGGTGGTACCAGGAAGGAGGAGAGTAGAGCAGGGTCAAGTGGTGGTGCGCAGGCCGTGGAGAAAGCGGTGGTGGGGAGGGTTGCAGCTGGGCTACATGAGCTGAGGCAGGTTTCTGTAGTAACAGAGACTCCGGTGGGCGAAGGCTTGGTGGGCTCATCCCAGGAAATATTGCCTGTCATTGGGGAAGAGGCTCTGATCAGGGGGGAAGTGCAGGGGGGCAGAGACTGGGGAGGAAGAGGACGGTACCGTGCCAATGGAGGAGGAGGAAGAGGGGGGAGGTGAGTCTGCGGGAGCGGAGGACAAGGCGTCTCGTTTTCAGACGGCTCATTGGATCCAGAGCTGTCAGTCAGTCAGGCTGAGGGCCCAGTATATAAGGTGAGAGAACTTTCTAGGTTCCTGATGGAGACTAAAGGGGAAAAAGAAGGTTCTGCTGGAGTCTTATTTTATTGATCCTGGAAGGTTTGTAAGGTCAGTACAACACGTGATGAAGAATGAGGGGTTTAGTGTCCTCTCACCCAGGAAGCGGTATAGGCTGAGAAAATGGGTCATGGGTTCTTAAGGGCATGTCTTCAGAATCTGCTTAAATGGATGTTTTTTTCTGGCATGGCGGCTTTATGGGCTTCTCTACTGGTTTCTGATTGTGGTGATTTCCCTCCCACCTCTTATGGAGATTTCACGGTTAGACTTCCTTAACATGAACGGCAGCAGAGACTGGGGGAATATGTCAAACAAAAACATTTAAACGTGATTTTTTAGCAAGAGACACACAGTAATGTGATTAATGAAGTGTATTGGGGGTCTGGTGGAAGGGGGCGCAGGTGCTGAGCCATGGCACAAATCTTAGTGCAGGGGTAGCAAAAGAGGTGTGTAAGGGTAGGTTGTTAGTGGTTAGAGCCAAAATCAATGACCTTGTCTTTGCTTTCCAAAATGTGTCTGCACCTAGTACAGGGCTCAGTTCTCTGTTTCACCAGGGCCCAGGCAGGTGTCCTATTGGAAATTCCATGGAAAGCTCTTCCAAGATGTCACTTTTTGCTCAAGCTTCCAAGGCTTTTGGGAGAGGTGGGGACAGCAGGAGGGGGAGTTTGAGTCTCTCAGTCAGTGGTGGGACGTAGGGAAAGCACAGATTCAGGTTTTCTGTCAGCAGTATACATATTTTTCCTCTTCAGAGGCCAGGAGAGTACTGGGGGAGCTTGAGCGGTTCATAAGTGAGGGGGAGGCTGAGCTGGTGGGGTAAGGTAGGGTGGGGCTACAAGATAATCTATCTGAACTACGCAGGGACCTAGGGGCTTTCATTTCAGAGAAAGCAAAAGGATCACTTGTAAGAGCTAGTTTTTCCATGTTGAGGGAGATTGATGCTCCCAGTTCTTTTGGGTTGGAGAAACAGAGTGGGGAAACCAAGAAAATCCATTGTTTACGTTGGTCTGATGGGTGGGTAACTTCTGTTGTGGGGAGATGAGGGAGCCTGATGGGTGGGTAACTTCTGTTGTGGGGGAGATGAGGGAGCCTGATGGGTGGGTAACTTCTGTTGTGGGGAGATGAGGGAGCCTGATGGGTGGGTAACTTCTGTTGTGGGGGAGATGAGGGAGCCTGATGGGTGGGTAACTTCTGTTGTGGGGAGAGGAGGGAGCCTGATGGGTGGGTAACTTCTGTTGTGGGGAGATGAGGGAGCCTGATGGGTGGGTAACTTCTGTTAAGGGGGAGATGAGGGAGCCTGATGGGTGGGTAACTTCTGTTGTGGGGAGATGAGGGAGCCTAATGGGTGGGTAACTTCTGTTGTGGGGAGATGAGGGAGCCTGATGGGTGGGTAACTTCTGTTGTGGGGGAGATGAGGGAGCCTGATGGGTGGGTAACTTCTGTTGTGGGGGAGATGAGGGAGCCTGATGGGTGGGTAACTTCTGTTGTGGGGGAGATGAGGGAGCCTGATGGGTGGGTAACTTCTGTTGTGGGGAGATGAGGGAGCCTGATGGGTGGGTAACTTTGGTGGGTAACTTCTGTTGTGAGGAGATGAGGCTGTGGAGTTGTACTCTGATTTATAGAGGGCAGAACTCTGTGGTCCTCTGTAGAGCATGGTCCTTGTAATGCCAGGGTAGTGGGTTCGATCCCCGGGACCACCCATATGTAAAAATGTATGCACATGACTGTAAGTCGCTTTGGATAAAAGCGTCTGCTAAATGGCATATTATTATTATTATTATCCTGGGTGTTCTCAGGTTCTGCTCACAGACCTTTCCAAACTCTCTCTGTCACAGATAAATCAAATAGATATTTCCCTGGCCTTACACAAACTCTCAGCTGCTGTCTCTCAGACGGTCTGCCTGTGGATCTTTATAAAAAGTTCTGGGGAATTATTGGACAGGACGTGTGTTGTGTGAGTGCGTCGGGGTGGGGGAGCTGTCGCTAAGCTGTAGACGGGAGGCTTTGACTCTCCTGCCCAAAATAAGGATTTGAGCGACATAAAGAACTGGAGGCCTGTGGCATTGCTCTGTGTGGAATATAAGGTCTTTGCCAAGGTCCTCGTTAACAGACTCAAACGTACTGTGTACCAGGACGCTCAATCACAAACAATCTGTTCATAATCAGGAGAAAGCCTTTGATAGGGTGGACCATGAATATCTGTTCAATGTGTTGTTTTGGTTGTGGGGAGAATTTTGTGGCCTGTGTTCAAATGTTAAATAAATAAATATACATAATATGCCATTTAGCAGACGCTTTTATCCAAAGCTACTTACAGTCATGCGTGCATACATTTTTGTGTATGGGTGGTCCCGGGGATCGAACCCACTACCCTGGCGTTACAAGCGCCGTGCTCTACCAGCTGAGCTACAGAGGACCACGTAATGTCGCGGTCGTATGCTGGGGCTTCATGTATGGTCAAGGTGTGGGGAGGGCTCAGTAGGCCAGTCTGGGTAGGGAGGGGCATTCACCAGGGATGCCCTCTGTCAGGGCAGCTATACACTCTTGTTATTGAGCCCTTTCTGGGCCTGCTACGCAGGAGGCTACAGGGAGTGTGGGAGCCAGGCATAGGGTTGGGGACAGGCATAGCAGTGGCAGCATACGCTGATGACGTCTGTGTTGGTTAGGGATGAGCAGAACCTACAGGCCCTGGAGAATAGTTTGAGGGTGTACGAGGGGGCGTCTTCTGCTTAGGGAAACTGGGGCAAGAGTGAGGCTCTGTTATGTGGGGCATGGAGGGACAGGGCACCTCCGCAGCTTCCAGGGGGGTTGCAGTGGGGCTGTGAGTGGCTCAAGATGCTTGGGGTGTATCTGGGCTCGGAGGGTTGGGATAGGAAGAACTGGGAAGGAGTGTCACAAGCGGTGGTGTCGAGGCTGACGAAGTGGAGGTGGCTCATCTCCCAAGTGGCATACAGAGGGGCGGTGCTGATCATCAACAACTTGGTGGCATCCTCTCTATGGCTTAAATTGGCCATTCTCAACGCCCCCGGTGGTCTGCTTGTGGACCTGCAGCGCAAGTTAGTGAATTTTTTCTGGTCAGGGTGGCAGCGTTCTGACTCAGCAGCACAGAGGCTACTGTACCGTACGGAGGTGGGCTGGAGGGAACCAGCATGTGCTCTGTTGAGGAGGGCTGGTGGTTTGGGGCTGGATCAGCAGCTCTTCATCATGCGGCCGGAGAGACTCAATACAGCAGGGGTCTCTGATTTCTATGCTGCAGTACTGAGGGCTGGAGCAGCCTGAGGAGGGGCCACCACCGTTTCCACCACTGCAAGTGACAGCAGAGACTGGGGACTGGCAGGAGAGTCTGGAGGACTTACTGACTTTTAACACTCTGAGCTTAGTGGGAGTGAAGGGGCATCAGTGGCAGGGGGTTGTGGGGGCTGAGAGCATGGCAGGGTATAGGTGGAGGGTGCTCTATAAGCTCCCAGTGCTGGAAAGGTCAGGGGTCGTCAAGTGGAGGGTATTACATGGAGCCCTGGACACCAATAGCTGGTTGGCTCGGGTTGACCTGGGAGTTGGGGAGGGGTGTCCGTTTTCTGCAATGACAGACTGTTCATCATGTTTTTTCTGTGTTGCCAGGGTAATGCCATTACTGTTGACGCCTTAGGGTTGAGTTTGAGTTGTACAAAATGATCAACAGTGTGGAGATGTTTCAGGAGGTATGGGGGCTCAGGGGGGCTGTCTGTACGGCTGGAGAGGAGGGGTTGGATGGACGGTTGGAATGTGGTGCTGGTTGGTGTATTGTACTGTGGTGTTGGGTACTGGATAATGTGATTGTGTGGAGGTTGTGGTGGCACGCAATGTGTTTTTAGGGGTGGGGGTGTTAGTGTAATGAGGATGGCTCATTAAAGTAAGACAAGTCTCTCTCTCTCTCTCTTAACAGCGCTCTGCACAGGCAGCAGTGGTGGACAGTGATAAGATCTTTACTGAGCTGATCCGCTCCATTGAGAGAAGGCGCTCTGAGGTGAAGGAGCTGATCAGAGCCCAAGAGAAGGCTCAAGTGAGTCAAGCTGAAGGACTCCTGGAGCAACTGGAGCAGGAGATAGCTGAGCTGAGGAAGAGAAGCACTGAGCTGGAGCAGCTCTCACACACAGAGGATCACATCCATTTCCTCCAGGTAACTCAACTGCCTTGTTACATGTGATATGAAATTAAAACTCAATGTGAAACTCTCAATCATTTGGTTCTGCTCCCTCTCTCTCTCTCTCTCTCTCTCTCTCTCCCTCTCTCTCTCTCTCTCTCTCTCTCTCTCTCTCTCTCTCCAGAGTTATCAGTCTCTCTCCAGTACCAGTGTATCTTCAGACTTACCCAGCATCGTTGTCCGTCCTCTTCAGTACTTTGGAGATGTGAGTAAGACTGTGTCTGAACTGAGAGAGAAACTAGAAGACGTCCTTAAAGGAGAATGGACCAAGATCTCCACTACAGGTGTGTTGAAAATAATAAGAACATCAACTTTAGACCATTGAAAGTTCCCTACTAGTCATATACATGTGGAATATGGTATGATGATAACATTCCCTCTCTCTGTGAATGTGTTTGTGTGTCTGTAGTGAATATAGTGGATGTTGTACTGCCTCCAGAGCCCAAGACCAGAGAACAGTTCTTACAATGTGAGTCTCTTTATTCTGAAGTAACTAACAGTCTCTTTTTACTGACACTCCTAACAATCCCTCTAGAAATATATAGCAATAGTAGATCTAATCAAAGACTGGGTATCTATCTGACTCCTCAGTTTTCTCTGATTTGATCTCTGCTGTGCTCTAATCAAAGACAGGGTAGATACAGTATCTGACTTCACTTATTGTTCTAACTCCCCTCATTGGTCTCTGCTCTGCTCTTCTCCCAGATTCCTGTCAGCTCACACTGGACCCAAACACAGCATACACACGCCTCTCTCTGTCTGAAGAGAACAGAAAGGTGACCTATACAGGCCAAGTCCAACCATATCCTGTTCATCCAGACAGATTCACTGACTACTACCAGGTTCTGTGTAGAGAGGGTCTGTCTGGACGCTGTTACTGGGAGGTGGAGTGGAGTGGGAGGCGTGTTGATACAGCAGTCTCATATAAAGACATCAGCAGAACAGAGACAGATGGTGGATTTGGACTCAATGACAAGTCCTGGTGTTTAGAGTGTCATAGAGGTAGGTATTGGTTTAGACACAATAATGTTGGGACTAAAGTATCAGGCCCTCAGTCCTCCAGAGTAGGAGTGTACCTGGATCACAAGGCAGGTACTCTGTCCTTCTACAGTGTCTCTGACACAATGACCCTCCTCCACAGAGTCCAGACCACATTCACTCAGCCCCTCTATCCTGGGTTTTATCTCAATAATGGTACTGCTGAGCTGGTTAAACTGTAGTAGGGTCCACATAGATACTAGTCATGCTGGTGTAGTCTATAGCTGAGCTGGTTAAACTGTAGTAGGGTCCACATAGATACTAGTCATGCTGGTGTAGTCTATAGCTGAGCTGGTTAAACTGTAGTAGGGTCCACATAGATACTAGTCATGCTGGTGTAGTCTATAGCTGAGCTGGTTAAACTGTAGTAGGGTCCACATAGATACTAGTCATGCTGGTGTAGTCTATAGCTGAGCTGGTTAAACTGTAGTAGGGTCCACATAGATACTAGTCATGCTGGTGTAGTCTATAGCTGAGCTGGTTAAACTGTAGTAGGGTCCACATAGATACTAGTCATGCTGGTGTAGTCTATAGCTGAGCTGGTTAAACTGTAGTAGGGTCCACATAGATACTAGTCATGCTGGTGTAGTCTATAGCTGAGCTGGTTAAACTGTAGTAGGGTCCACATAGATACTAGTCATGCTGGTGTAGTCTATAGCTGAGCTGGTTAAACTGTAGTAGGGTCCACATAGATACTAGTCATGCTGGTGTAGTCTATAGCTGAGCTGGTTAAACTGTAGTAGGGTCCACATAGATACTAGTCATGCTGGTGTAGTCTATAGCTGAGCTGGTTAAACTGTAGTAGGGTCCACATAGATACTAGTCATGCTGGTGTAGTCTATAGCTGAGCTGGTTAAACTGTAGTAGGGTCCACATAGATACTAGTCATGCTGGTGTAGTCTATAGCTGAGCTGGTTAAACTGTAGTAGGGTCCACATAGATACTAGTCATGCTGGTGTAGTCTATAGCTGAGCTGGTTAAACTGTAGTAGGGTCCACATAGATACTAGTCATGCTGGTGTAGTCTATAGCTGAGCTGGTTAAACTGTAGTAGGGTCCACATAGATACTAGTCATGCTGGTGTAGTCTATAGCTGAGCTGGTTAAACTGTAGGAGGGTCCACATAGATACTAGTCATGCTGGTGTAGTCTATAGCTGAGCTGGTTAAACTGTAGTAGGGTCCACATAGATACTAGTCATGCTGGTGTAGTCTATAGCTGAGCTGGTTAAACTGTAGTAGGGTCCACATAGATACTAGTCATGCTGGTGTAGTCTATAGCTGAGCTGGTTAAACTGTAGGAGGGTCCACATAGATACTAGTCATGCTGGTGTAGTCTATAGCTGAGCTGGTTAAACTGTAGTAGGGTCCACATAGATACTAGTCATGCTGGTGGTGATGGTCCCCAGATGTGATGATTCATTCTGCTCTGTTTTTATGTACAATGATTTGATTGATTTGATCTTCAGAAGATGTTGTGAATTACAATTCAATGCATTCATATTATTTGTAAGTGCAATGTTTTAATCTTATATATTCACATTAGTCATGATGTATGCTGTTAATGTATGTTGGTTGTCATTCAGAACCATTGATATGTTTTCTCAATTGGTTCTCTGTCTCAATGTCATTTTCCTCAGTATCATGGAACAGGTAGTGTTACTTACTTGCTAATTGAACTATATGGGCCGGTTTCCCGGACACAGATGAAGCCTAGTCCTAGACTAAAACGCATGTTCAATGGAGATGTCCGGGAAACCGGCCCTAAATTTGGCATATTTTATTCTCCCATACTGCTCAGTCAAGCAACATTA
Organism: Coregonus lavaretus; assembly: GCF_964263955.1. Classification (NCBI taxonomy): domain Eukaryota; kingdom Metazoa; phylum Chordata; class Actinopteri; order Salmoniformes; family Salmonidae; genus Coregonus; species Coregonus lavaretus. Next base: position 4,631 of record NW_028165680.1, on the reverse strand, counting down.
AACCTGTCCAGCAGGTGGTGCTATTAACCAAACAATATAAACAGCAGATATCTTGACTTGTCACTCAGTATATCAGTAATGTTCAGAATTGTACTTTAATATCATTGGAGATTGATGGTCTTTTTAATCCACTACCCAGAGTCAGGAACAGATGAAGTTAGGTCTGCTACTGTTCAGTTATTAAATATGATTCATGGTGATGGGAAATAAAAAATCCATCTAGTAGTAGTTTTCCTTTGCTATTTATTCCAAGGTGTGTCTTTAACTTGTAAATGGATTGTGTTGAAGCTGGCATGTGGTGTGGATGATAGAATAGAGTGAATAGAGGAGAGAAGAGAGGAGGAGAGGAGAACATCATATAGAAGACAGATAAGATAGAGAGACAATTCATACCCAGGGGAGTTACTGACTCTGGCCCAAATGACTCCCTGTTCCCTACGTAGTGCACTAGGCTACTTCTGACCAGATCAAAAGTAGTGCACTACATAGGGAATAGGGTGGAGATTTGCTCACTGTCATTAGAATGAAGATTTCCATACAGGAGTTACTGTCTCTGTCCCAAATCTCTCCCTGTTCCCTACGTAGTGCACTAGGCTTCTTCTGACCAGATCTAAAGTAGTCTTCTAGATTTTACATGTTTTCTCCCTGTTATTAGAAAATGACAATATGGTAATGACTTTAGTGGTTTCCTCCCCCTTTGTTTTTATTGGTTGTGTGTTATGTGTGTTGTTGTGTTAGGTTTTCCCCCTGTGTTCCTACTGGAAAATCCATTAACAATGAATCACAAACAAATTATATTCCAGTTTAGACAACTTCATGGCTGACATCCCCCAGTTCTGTTAAGACCCATTGAACTGGGTCACATTCTAAATGGTCACTTGTATTGATAGTCCATACTGGGCCTAACTGGGGTTAACCATACTGGAGGGTTTCTTTCTGCACACATATTCCCTCATCTCCAGAACTTTACCTGATGTCCTCTCTCTCTCTCTCTCTCTCTCTCTCTCTCTCTCTCTCTCTCTCTCTCTCTCTCTCTCTCTCTCTCTGCCTCTCTCTCTCTCTGCCTCTCTCTCTCTCTGCCTCTCTCTCTCTCTGCCTCTCTCTCTCTCTCTCTCTCTCTCTCTCTCTCTCTCTCTCCCATCAAACCGTATAGGAAGCAGACAACCTCAATATGGTTTCATTCCTGTAGTTATCAGGACACATGGGGTGTGGAACTATTATCTCCTTTCTAAGTGTGAACTTGTCCACTTCCCTTCATGGATTTAAAAGGAAATGACTGGTATATGTAAACTCCCTCTACCCCCTAGCCAACACCAATCCAATGCTGTACTATTAATTCCATAGCTTAACATGGGAAATGCTCACTGCCTCCCATAAGAGTCATTGAAGCGTTGGATGAGATAGGACCCTGCCTTCACCAGGGGATATTTGTTGGACCCGTCACAACAGGTGAGGAGGGCCTCATCCTCCAGCTGCCCAAAGAAAGCCAGGGACTGCCTTGTGCTCCAGTCTCCAGCAGGGGGCAGCAAAACCCTATGGACCTGAAAGGGAAAGTGAGGAGTAAAAACCTAAGGTGAATTTACATTGATGTTTCCATAGAGACCTGAGTCGTATTCACTAGGCACCAAATTGAAGATAATTAGCTGAAACAGGGAGGGACTAACTGAACGAGAAACGTTTTTGATGTTTGTACTTTTAGGACTTTTCTATTGGTTCCATTACAACAGGCAAACTCAATCAAGCACTGCTTATTAAGTATTCAAAATTATTTTAAATAGTATTTGAATGCAGGTCTGTTTCCACATGCAATAAGCCTGTAACATATTGTATGATCTTATGAGGTAACAGTGTATCAAATGGAAGGGCAAGTCTCACCACTGAGAGGAAAACATCACTGGTCCACCTCTGCATCAGGTCAGCTATGTTGATCAGTACTGTCCCAGGGATGCTGGGAGCAGAGATGAACTCCCCTGACCTGGTACCCACCTATGGAGTTGTCATTTTAATATCAGTTTAACCCCATTACTGCTATAACACACATAAGCCATGTTAATAGAATGAAATGGATCCAGGTTCCATTTATTCTACAATAGATTTACTGCCTGTGGAACACTTCTCAAAAGTGGTCTTAAATCAAGGTGACTGCAGGTGTCAATCCCAAACGAATGGGGGAAGAATTAATGAAATGGCCACCCGGACTATTTACATTGACCCCCCCTTTTTGATTTTACACTGCTGCTACTGGCTGTTTATCTATGCATAGTCACTTTCCAAATGACCTCAACTAACCTGTACCCCCACACATTGACTGGCAGAGCTACTCCACCTCAAGAATGACCCCCTGTATATAGCCTCATTATTGTTATGTCATTTTATTGTGTTACTTTTTGATTTGATTTGTTTTTTAAATTTAGTTTATTTTCTTAACTCTATTTCTTGAACAGCATTGTTGGTTAAGGGTTTGTAAGTAAGCATTTCACGGTAAGGTTTACACCTGTTGTATTCGGCGCATGTGACAAATGTAATTACATTTTATTTTATTTTATTTGAAAATGGCACCATCTAGAAAGATGGCATTTAGAGGTATGGAGAAACAAGATTCACACAACAGAGCTGACCACAACTGGACTGGACTGGCTGGGATATTTTCTTTACACTTTGTCCTTTCAAGGATGGTTCCAGAACTTGGCTTGACTCAGCTCTGTAGTGTTAGCAAGCCCAGTTTGGCCCTGCTTGGCTTGACTCAGCTCTGTAGTGTTAGCCAGCCCAGTTTGGCCCTGCTTGACTCAGCTCTGTAGTGTTAGCCAGCCCAGTTTGGCCCTGCTTGGCTTGACTCAGCTCTGTAGTGTTAGCCAGCCCAGTTTGGCCCTGCTTGGCTTGACTCTGTTCTATAGTGACAAACCGTCATCAGTGTGTTGGAGGGGATCAGTCTGATCAAGGAGAGGCGCAGAATCACTTATCTGGACCACTTAGTGAGTCAATATTTGAGATGCAAGTGGATTTGTAGATGAGTGAGTCTGTGCAGTTCACCGCAATGGATTTGATCTAAAACATGCACAATGTCATGAAGACCACTGCTTCTCCATAGAATGAAACCATCCCCTATGAGGACTAATGACCAACTCTGAAACTCACCACACTATGCTGTACTGACAGCATCATCATCACACTAGCATTCATGTTCACACTCTGGGGCTCATTTGCCCACATTTAAACTGGTCTAGGTCTCCTTACAGGTGAGACACATTTAAACTGGTCTAGGTCTCCTTACAGGTGAGACACATTTAAACTGGTCTAGGTCTCCTTACAGGTAAGACACATTTAAACTGGTCTAGGTCTCCTTACAGGTTGGACACATTTATACTGGTCTAGGTCTCCTTACAGGTTAGACACATTTATACTGGTCTAGGTCTCCTTACAGGTGAGACACATTTAAACTGGTCTAGGTCTCCTTACAGGTGAGACACATTTAAACTGGTCTAGGTCTCCTTACAGGTGAGACACATTTAAACTGGTCTAGGTCTCCTTACAGGTTAAGACACATTTCAACTGGTCTTGGTCTCCTTACAGGTGAGACACATTTAAACTGGTCTAGGTCTCCTTACAGGTTAAGACACATTTCAACTGGTCTTGGTCTCCTTACAGGTGAGACACATTTAAACTGGTCTAGGTCTCCTTACAGGTTGGACACATGGGTCTAGAGGTCTCTAGTGGTTGAGTCTTGGTCTGGGTCTCACTGGTTCTGTTCCAATCAGTCTTGGCTCCATCTCTGGTATATTCAGTACCAATACACCAACGTCATACACTCCAGACCTGGGTTCCAGTGCTTAATTTGAGCCGGATCTGGCACCTCTCAGATTAGGTCTAATTTGTTTCAGCACCTATTTGCCCGGCTCCGGTACCTCACGCGGCATTATTTATACAATTTGTTTACTGTTTGCACTGTAAACATTTAAAAAAGCGATCAGAGTTAAATCAAGTTGCCTCCTGGTTATTTCTCCAGCCTCCCAGAAAAACCATCATGTAAAAGTGCGGGGATCCTTCTGTGCAATCATCCTAATCCTTCCCCACTGATTTCAGACCTGCTCTCTCATTTCTACATATGTCCATCCACCGACGAAGTGCACGGGGGGGCAGTGCCCGGAGCAGGTGAAATTTGGTCGGAGGCTCAGTTCAAGACCAAGCAAACTTATGACCCCTGGCTTGTCAAGCAGAATTCAAAGCTGGCCTGTACAACATGCAAAAAGGTAGGGAGCTTGGGCCCGGAAAAGACTGGAGGGTTGAAACTAGCAAAGGAGTGGGTGGAATGTACAGTAACATGTTCTGCCTCGGAGGTAAAAAAGCAACAAAGAGCCCTCAGAATAAAGAGTTTTGAACATGCCCAAACAATGGCCCAAAAAATTAGAAATTACCCGGCTCTTCACAAGCACTTTGTAGTGTATGCTGAATTATGACTTTGCTAATGTTTTCAAGTGGAACCTGAGAGGATGTTTATTCAGTTTCAGAGGGAGCCGTTTTAGAGGGACACCCCATAGAACAGAGGGAGTCTGTGTGTTGTAGACAGGGGATTGGTCAGTATGGGGAACCCCCCATATTTTGGGAAAGATTATAAGTACTGGGTTTGAACAAAG
>NW_028165681.1:0-53932 GCF_964263955.1 Coregonus lavaretus | reverse complement strand
CACATGATTCCCAGCAAACTCCTCTTTCACCTCGACCCCATACACCTAAGAATCAGCTCACCTGCAGAACACAGACAACACACACCTCAAAGTCAGCATACAAAAAACTGGAGCAGTGTCCCTCTCCTCCTCCATTAGAAAAACATACCCTTCAATGTATGCACGCATACCTCCGTTTGATTTTTCCATGCCTCTCTCTGCCAATGTTCTCAGAAAGTAGCACACCACTCACCATAGATATTCCTAAACACCCAGCTAGCACATTTGGTTCCTTGGAAGTTGTGGGAACCTGCGTCTTTGGTTTCCCATTGGTTTTGGGAACGAAGTCGTACGTTTCCTGACCGGTAAAACTGAACGTTTTTAAAACATGTTCTGGGAACGTAAATGTTTAGGTTGCAGGGAGGTTCTGATAACATTTTACTATGGTTTCCTGAAAGTTTTCCTGGGAGGTTTTGTTAATGTTCTGAGAACAGAAATTATAGGTTATTTTGAGTTTTTTTAATAACTTCCTTAAAACTTTCACTGAATGTTTCAATAAGACTTTTAATAACACTGCTAGCTTAGGTTAACTGTTTTGAACTCCAAGCACAGATAGGACACATTTGCTTAGGCATTAATAATGCAAACACATTTATTTTTAATTGTGGCACGGTGTCAGTGAGATTTGAACCTATGATCTTCTGTTCTCTATCCATGGAATTAGTCCATTGCGCCACCAAGATGGAGCTAGCATGCCAAGTCTTTTTTTACTCATACAAAGCTGATCATTTTGGTCTATTCAAACAGACCCCATTTCAAAGGAAACAAGCACTCATTAAGATCAGGTGTGGCCAATTAGTGGGCGCGGCCAACACACCTAACAAGATATAGGATAGAGAGAGCTTTGTTGACGCAGAGGACGGAATGTATAGGTTTTTCAATATAATAATTAAAAAGTTATTTGAATGTTACTAAGAAGAACATGGTTTCTTAAAGTTATGGAAAAAATCTGAGAACATGACTTAAAATAAAACCATTAGGAAACCTGTTGGAAACGTTATGTTGAGGTATTGAAATTCCAACAGAAGAACGTTGTTTTTTAACGTTCTCTGAACTATTTGAGGACATTCCCATTGTCAAACCAGTAGGAGAACGATCCTAGAACATGACCAAAAAATCTATTAAATGTAACCATGTTTGAACTTTTAGGAAATGTTCTGTTAAAGTAATGAAATACCAAGAAAATAACGTTATTTTGTAAAGTTCCTTAAATGTCCTGAGAATGTTCCAAAGCCAAGCAACTATCCTGCACCATTCCCAGAACATTGTGGGAAGGTTGTATGCAAAATAACCATAGGACAACCCCGCCTTCACCAAGCGCTAAGAAATATATGGTTCTCAGAACGTTATGTGCTAGCTGGGCACACAGCAACACCAACCACTTTGATCTCTTCCTCTTGATCATTGTCTCTCTTCCTTAGCCCTTCACAACCCCTACCTCAATCTATAGCTTCTGGGGAGACACACCACACACACACAGCTGTAGTACTCACTGTGCTGCGTCCCTCTGCTCTCCATCAGATAGACAGGAGAGGACAGGTCCCAGCTCAGCCAGACAACATCTCCCTCTGTCCCACACCACGCTTCTGCTGCTTCCGTTGCTGCTGTAAAGTTCCCTCCGTCTGTCTGTGTGTGTGTTAGACTGAGTTACAGGTTCACTCTCCTCACTCCTCTTCTCAGTATCACTCACACACTCAGTAAGCTCCTTCTCTCTATCCCTCCCTCACTCGTTCAAGGGTGTGTGTGTGTGTGTGTCTCTCTCTCTCTCTCTCGCTCTCTCTCTCTCTCTCTCTCTCTCTCTCTCTCTCTCTATGATGTGTGTCAGGAATGCATGGTTCCCGTGGATACACCTCACTGGGCAAATAATTAATCAGTGTGGTCTGGTCGTATTATGGGATGGGAGCCAGAGGGGGACAAAAAGGGTTGGCGCACACACACACACAGCAGATAAATATGCCAGTGAGAACAAATCGTTAACAGGAGGGTGGTACTGTGCATAGAGTTAACTATCAGATCAATATAGTGTATTGGATGTAATTTGCGGCTGGAGTTGAAACCAGCCCTCTCTGTCATGATTAACATAAAAGCAATAGTCAGTGTGAGAGTGAAGCCAGTACATCACAAATTATAGAACAAACATCACAAGGAATTTGGAACTTCTTTGTGAGCTGAGAATGCACAACTGGTGATTTTGTATTGTAATAGTGTTAGTTTGGCATCTTCCTTCTGTTATCACACCATCTCATTCTCTATCTCTTATATACATACCCACTTCTCGCTCTGTCTTCAATTCTCATTATCTCTCTCCTACTCAACATGTTGTCATCAGACTCTGATAGATATAGTACTTTATCTCCCTGCGGGGTAAAGTCCAGGCTCCTGTCCTCATTTCATTCCTCTCTGGATACTTTAAAATAGACACTGATCCACATACTGTACCTTGTTAATCTGTGTACATCTTCAATCTGCACTCTGACTGCCCAGAGTGGAATAGGACTCCACATATGGGCCATTGTGCTGTATCTATATTATAGATCAGCTCTGCTAGTATTCGACTGACTAGGGTTGGATTATGGGTGAGCATAATTGATTACAGCAGTGCATTCACAGGGCATGAACCAATACATCTAGCCACTGTCTATTCAGTATCATACATAGATAGAGCAATAACAAAGATGCTTGGGTATACAGTATTCCAATATCTTGAACATACATTGGTACTGACCAAAAATCCATTGGATTTAGAGCAATGATGAATGGATCGTCTTCAGCATCAATATCTCCTCCCTCTTCTGTCTGTTGGTCAGACTGTCAGGCAGGTTTGTGATAAATAAAGCTCTTATTTATCTCTGGCTGTATTAGATACAGTAGAGCACTCTGTCCCTCCCCTACTTACCCCAGGGAAATATAAGACAGGCAGACAGGCAGACAGGCAGACAGGCAGACAGGCAGACAGGCAGACAGGCAGACAGGCAGACAGGCAGACAGGCAGACAGACATCCCCCTTATGGAAAAAACACATGAATTTCACATGCGATCACATGTGAAGTGTTCCAAAAACACATGTTTTCATGTGATCACGTGATCTTATGTGAAGTTAATGTGACAACATGTAAAGCAACATGTGATAACATGAAACGACACGTGAAAACGTGATCACGTTTTCACCTGATTTCACATGTGATTTTCATGTGATTTTCCACATGTGAAATCATGTGGTTTTTCTGTAAGGCTAGTTTAAAATGAGATAGAGTTTGGTCTCAGGGTTGAAGCATTATCAGTCCCTGTGGATCAGCAGAATCAATGATCCATAACCAGAGAGAGGACCAATAATTGATCAATGATGGACCAATAACAGTCACCAGGACCTGCTCACAGTGGGTCAGCCTGGGGGTGAAGGGTCACAGAGTACAGGATAGTCAGCTGGGGTAAAATACTAACCGGGCGTTCAACCAGGGGTGTTCTGTACCACATTTAAAACTGTTAGTCCACTGAGCTTAAGCTCTGAGACTCAACACAAGTCTTCCGGTTTCCGACAACAGGTGGCCAACCGTGCTTTAGGGGCTTAGGAGAGCCACACCAGAGCCAACTGACACCCAGTGTGATGACCGCACAGGAAGGCACCAACCAGCCAGAACTAAAGGGGTCCGGAGAGGAACAATGACTGACCAAACACATGATCTCAGCATTGGGCACGGCCAAACCACCCCCCGCCTCACACCGGCTATACAAACCCCCTACACACACTTAAACACAGGAGGACATACACACACAGGCTTGCACAGGAACACAGACACCCGGGAACACACTCACATACACAGCTACACACACACACCACGTACGCACGCACATACACACACACACACACACACACACACGCAGACACATCGTCTGCCTGTATGGCTGCTGAGTTAGGTTTGACAGGGGATGACTTGTCCAAACAGCGGGGCTGTGTCCCAATGTGTGTGTGTGTCAATGTGTGTGTGTGTGTGTGTGTGTGTGTGTGTGTGTGTGTGTGTGTGTGTGTGTGTGTGTGTGTGTGTGTGTGTGCGCGCATATGTGTGACTGTGTGTCAGAAAGGCAGAAATCTATTTGCATGCGCAAGAGATACTACAATTCAGCTCATACCTGGTAATGAGGATTGTGTCCTCTGCTGCAGAGCGCACTGTAGCAGCCATATGAATGAATAAAATACTCTTAAAACACATGGTTATTTCAACTAATGCAAAAACAACACACGCGTTTAAAATGATCGAGGATAAAAACGTAATAAAGAACTAGAAAAATTTAAATTTGTGCGCTTCCTAGTCTTGAAGTATTCATGGTTGTGAAATAGTTGTAGTAGTGGTAGTGGTAGTGAGGACAGTATTAATGGTAGTAGTAGTAGTAACAGGGTTTTCATAGGCTATGGGCTAGTTATAGTGACCTATTTTGGGGTGGTTTGTATGTGTGGCCTTATTATAGTGGATTATAGTGGGCTAGTATTGTAGGCTAGAGTGTACAATAGCATCATAAGCCATATAATGTGTTTAAGCTCTCAAAATGCTTTAGTTTGAACATTCTTAAAGTTTTTTGGCAGTGATTTCAGTTTAGAATGTTGAAGCCTGCATTCCACCATTGAAATGAATGGAGATACAACAAACTTTATAGTTAATGAATTATGAATGGTAGCAAAAAGCTAAGTTGAGTCAGTCTGCACATTTGGGTTGGTGTTTGTAGCTGAAACAGATCAAGAGCAGTGGCAAATAAATGTTTTGCCTTTAGTCTATGGAGCTTTAATACAAACGTTAAATGGTTATAGTTCAACAAGTACAAAAGTATCTAAAATCTTTTTTACAAGCAGTCTAAGTTGAGTTTGTCTGTACATGTCTGTACATGTCAACGTTAGTAACTTTAACGGTTCAAGAGCAGTGGCGAATCCAAATATTTCCCATTCAAGCCTATGAAGCTTTTATGAACATTCAAAATGGTTATAGTTCAAAAAGTATATGTGGTATCAAAAGGCTGTATACAATAAACCTATTCCAAGCAACCTTCATGTTTTAAAGTTTGAATGACATTTCTAGCTTAAGTAATTGAAGACTAGTATGTGTACCAGTCTTTTTAGCTAACATTCCACTCCTTGCCACTCCTGTCATTTGCCAAAGAGACTGGCCTTTTGGCAATCTTAACGCTCAATATGCAGCCGGTGCAGTAGCTGATTGGTAGTTGGAAACAACATTCATATTTTCCATGACAACATTATGGAACATGGGCACACGCAAATTTGACGTAATATACACTGAACAAAAATATAAACGCAACATGTAAAGTGTTGGTCCCATGTTTCATGAGCTCCCAGAAATTTTAATATGCACAAGAAGCTTATTAATCTCAAATGTTGTGCACACATTCGTTTATAAACCCTGTTAGTGAGCATTTCTTCTTTAACAAGATAATCCATCCACCTGACAGGTCTGGCATATCAAGAAGCTGATTAAACAGCATGATCATTACACAGGTGCACCTTGTGCTGGGGACAATAAAATGCCACTCTAAAATGTGCAGTTTTGTCACACAACACAATGCCACAGATGTCTCAAGTTTTGAGGGAGCATGCAATTGGCATGCTGACTGCAGGAATGTCCAACAGAGCTGTTGCCAGAGAATTGAATGTTCATTTCTCTACCATAAGTCATTTTAGAGAATTTGGCAGTATGTCAAACCGGTTTTACAATTGCAGACCACATGTATGGCATCGTGTGGGCGAGCGGTTTGCTGATGTCAACGTTGTGAACAGAGTGTCCCATGGTGGCGGTGGGGTTATGGTATGGGCAGGCATAAGCTACGGACAACGAACACAATTGCATTTTATCGATGGCAATTTGAATGCACAGAGATACCGTGAAGAGATCCTGAGGCCCATTGTCGTGCCATTCATCCGCCGCCATCACCTCATGTTTCAGTATGATAATGCACAGGCCCATGTCGCAAGGATCTGTACACAATTCCTGGAAGCTGAAAATGTCCTGCATACTCACCAGACATGTCACCCATTGAGCATGTTTGGGATGCTCTGGATCAATGTGTACGACAGCGTGTTCCAGTTCCCGCCAATATCCAGCAACTTCGCAAAGCCATTGAATAGGAGTGGGACAACATTCCACAGGCCACAATCAACAGCCTGAAGGAGATGCATGAGGCAAATGGTCGTCACACCAGATACTGAATGGTTTTCTGATCCACGCCCCTTCCTTTTTTTAAAGGTATCTTTGACAAACAGATGCATATGTGTATTCCCAGTCATGTGAAATCCATAGATTAGGGCCTAATTAATTTATTTCAATTGACTGATGTCCTTATATGAACTGTAACTCAGTAAAATCTTTGAAATTGCTACGTTGTGTTTATGTTTTTGTTCTGTTTACTTTTTGTCACTCTAAACTCTGACAAACAGCTGTAACTTTCTATTGGTAGAAGCTATTCCTAATCATTTTTCCCGATTTGAAAAGCAGAAAAGTAGAGAAAGATTTCATATGCTCTATGTTTTAGTCTAACTTGTTAGGGAAGTGGTCAAAATGTCAGTTGTTTGTAAAAAGTTACAGAAAATGTTGTTATAGTCAGTAGTGGTCAGTAGTTTTGGTCAGTAGTTGTGGTTAGTAGTTGTGTGGTCAGTAGTTGTGGTCCCTAGTTGTGTGGTCAGTAGTTGTGGTCAGTAGTTGTGTGGTTGTGGTCAGTAGGTTAGGTCAGTAGTTTTGGTCAGTCGCTATGTGGTCAGTAGTTGTGGTCAGTAGTTGTGTCTTTGTGGTCAGTAGTGGTCAGTAGTTTTGATAAGTAGGTGTGTGGTTCAGTAGTTGTGGTCAGTAGTTGTGTGGTTGTGGTCAGTAGTTGTGGTCTGAGTGGTCAGTAAATGTGTGGTCAGTATTGTTGGTTCAGTAGTTATGGTCAGTAGTTGTGTGGTTGTGGTCAGTAGTTGTGGTCTGTAGTGGTCAGTAAATTTGTGGTCAGTATTATTGGCTCAGTAGTTATGGTCAGTAGTTGTGTGGTTGAGGTCAGTAGTTGTGGTCTGTAGTTTTGTGGTCAGTATTGTTGGTTCAGTAGTTATGATCAGTAGTTGTGTGGTTGTGGTCAGTAGTTGTGGTCTGTAGTGGTCAGTACATTTGTGGTCAGTATTGTTGGTTCAGTAGTTATGGTCAGTAGTTGTGTGGTTGTGGTCAGTAGTTGTGGTCTGTAGTTTTGTGGTCAGTATTATTGGTTCAGTAGTTATGGTCAGTCGTTGTGGTCAGTCGTTGTGGTCAGTAGTTATGATCTCTCATTGTGTTGTTGTGTTTAGTAGTTGTGTGGTCAGTAGTTGGTTGGTTGTGGTCAGTAGTAGTGTGGTTGTGGTCAGTAATTGTGGTCAGTAGTTGTGGTCAGTAGTTATGTGGTTGTGATCAATAGTTGTGTGGTTCAGTAGTTGTGTGGTCAGTAGATTTATGGTTGTGGTCAGTAGTTGTGGCCAGTAGTTGTGGTCAGTAGTTGTGCTTCAGTAGTTGTGGTCAGTAGTTGTGGTCAGTAGTTGTGTTGTTGTGGTCAGTAGTTGTGGTCAGTAGTTGTGTAGTCAATAGTTGGTTGGTTGTGGTCAGTAGTTGTGTGGTTGTGGTCATTAGTTGTATGGTTCAGTAGTTGTGTGGTCAGTGGTTGTGGTCAGTAGTTGTGTTCATGTGGTCAGTAGTTGTGGTCAGTAGTTATGGTCTGTTGTTGTGGTCGGTAGTTGTGGCCAGTAGTTGTGTGGTTAGTGGTTGTGGTCAGTAGTTGTGTGATTGTGGTCAGTAATTGTGGTCAGCAGTTGTGGTCAGTAGTTGTGTGGTTCAGTAGTTGTGTAGTCAGTAGTTGGGGTGTTATGGTCTGTAGTCTTGGTCAGTAGTTGTGGCCAGTAGTGGTCAGTAGTTTTTTAAAAGTATGTGTATGTAGTTGTGGTCAGTGGTTGTGTTGTTGTTGTCAGTAGTTGTGGTCAGTAGTTGCAGTCAGTAGTGTTCAGTAGTTTTGTGGACAGTAGTTGTGGTCAGCAGTTGTGTGGTTGCGGCCAGGAGTTGTGTTCAGTATTTGTGGTCAGTAGTTTTGGTCTCTAGTTGTGTTGTTGTGGTCAGTAGTTGTGTGGTTGTGGTCGTTAGTTGTGTGGTTCAGTAGTTGTGTGGCCAGTAGTTGTGTGGTTGTGGTCAGTAGTTGTGGTCAGTAGTTGTGGTCAGTAGTTGTGTGGTTGTGGTTAGTAGTTGTGGTCAGTAGTTGTGTGGTTGTGGTCAGGAGTTGTGTTCAGTAGTTGTGATTAGTAGTTGTGGTATTGTGGTCAGTTGTGGTCAGTAGTTGTGTGGTCAGTAGTTGTGTGGTTGTGGTCAGTAATTGTGGTCAGTAGTTGTGTGGTTGTGGTCAGTAGTTGTGTGGTTCAGTAGTTATGTTGTAAATTATTGTCTGGTTGTGGTCAGTAGTTGTGTGCACTCTTAGAAAAAACGTTTCTGGAAAGAACCAAAAAGGGTTTTATGCTTGCTTCATATATGGCACCGCTTAGGGTTCTATATAGAACAGAAATTGGTTCCACGTAGAACCCTACATGGAACCCAAGGGTCCATTATGGAACCAATTTTGGGTTTAGTGAAGAAGAACCCCTGTGGTTCTGATCAAAGAACCCTACCAAAGGGTTCTATATAGAACCTTTTGGGGTGCTATATATGAAGCAAGCAAAATACTTATTTTTGCTTCTATCCAGAATTTTTTTTTCTAAGAGTGTGGTTGTGGTCAGAGTCTAAACTACAGTTGTTGCGTGTGAAAACTGAACAAAGAGATGAGAAGTTATCAGGTGATTTATGAAACGAGTGAACGGAGACAGCTTCGCTCTATCCAATCAGAGCAGCAGGATCAATGTACAGCCCGCCCTTCTCATTACAGACAGGCAAACTAGCCAGTTGAGTTATTTAGAGCACGGAGCACGATCCTGAGAAGGAGGATGAAGCTAGTGAGCTTTAGAAATATTTTCTGTATCATTCCAGTTCATCCAGACTGGGGAAACATTTGAAATCTTAGCGCTAGTTGTTCGGTCTGAAACAGATTCAGAAATCATGGGAATTTGTCACCTATGAAGACCTTGTCTTCCTTTGAGGCAAGTGCTGCTAGGCATCAGTTGCATTGGCAACCCTGCTCCATGGCTAAAGCCAGTGTGAGAAACATGCTAACAAACATTTGTGCTATGAAACTAAATGAATACTGCACTCTGACCCACAAATGTCTTTGCTAGATCATGATAGCGTTGTTAGACAAAGCACGGAACTTCAAAACATGATGTAGTTTTAATTGAATTTGCAGCTGTTGTTGGTAAGTATTGAATCTGCATCTATAAAGAAAGCAGTTGATGGGTTACTAAAACAGCTCTACCTGTTGATTGGTAGAAGCTATTCCTAATCCGCTTTCAGATTTGAAAAGCAGAGAAGTAGAGGAAGATTGCATATGCTCTAAAATTGTGTCTGACTTGTTGGGAGAATGCTCAAAATGGCAGTTGTTTGGAAAAAGTTGAGAAAAAATGTGTTAATGCAGTTACTAAAACAGCTGTAACTTTCTTTCGGCACAATATATTTTTGTTCAGCCGACAGATTTGAATAGCAGAGAAGTAGATAAAGATGTCACACCATCTAACATTTTGAATAACTTGTTGGGAAAGTGGTCAAAATTTCAGTTGTTTATAAAAAATTAGAGGAAATGTCTTTGATATGGGTATTTAAACAGCTGTGTCGTTTGATCTGTATAATATATTTTTGTTCCGAGTTCCGATTTGAAAAGCAGAGAAGTGGAGAAAGATTTAATACACTAACATTTTGTCTCAGTTGTTGGAAAAGTGGTCAAAGTGAATGAAGATGGGTAAAAAGAAGGACAAAAAGTGTAACCTTCAGAGTGCCGATTTTAGCATGTAAATCTTGGTGGGACAAAAAACATTATAATTGGGGGATGCATGCCAGCAAAGCCACTACACAACACAATACTAAACAATACATTCATTGCACTATAACGGTGACAAACGGTGCCCACAAACTGTTAGGGCCTACATAAAGCTGTCCCAACAGCAGAGCTTTCTTTTCTGCACCATGGAGTGAATCCTTAGCACTGCTACACCTGGCTATCAGCGGAGCCTTGTCTGGCAGCGAAACAGTTCATTCAGCCTCATTTACTACCTTTTTAAAAAACATAGCTGAATTGGCTGACTTGCTTAAACAAATGTGGTTTCTACTGACAATTGAGATGTACAAACTATGGCATAAGGGAACGACGAGCGGATAAGAGGCAATCCGTAATTTCGATTAAGACATTAATGAGTGAGCTAGGACGGACGTAGTCAATATAACTATTTGTTCAGCACTTTTTGTACAGCGACAGAATTCAGAACATGGGCAGTTCTTACAGTATTCTCCCTGTACACCAAATCAGAACCGTAGGATAAATAAAGGGGGCATATAGGCAGACAATGAAAGGTCTTACAATATTCAATGATTACATTTATCTAAAACAGGCTATAGGCTACATGTGTGCCATCAAGCCAGAACAGTATGCTAAGTTATGAGGGAGGAAAGGGACCAAATTATTAGGGTGAGGCACATGGGCTACTAACAGCTTACTATACAACATACACTTAGTATTACTTTCTTGGCTACAGTATACATATCTCCCTGGCATATTACAATATTTATGCAGCAGCATATAAGACATTTTTGGACTCACCTTGTTGTGCTGTGCTCACTTGAACAGGAAGGTGGCGCGGCGGTCCTTTTTGTGGGCTCCAGAAATACGCCCGAAATCCAAACTTGGAATTCCGAGTTGGATAACCGTTCAAAATAATTTTCCGTATTTTCCCAGTCAGAGCTAGTTTTATCCGAGTTCCCAGTTGTCTTGAACTCACTGAAGTCTGAGATTTCCCAGTTCCGAGTTTCCAGTTGTTTTGAACGTGGCAGAAATCATGCAGGATTGACAGCATGGCCAATGTATTCAAACTTTTCTGGCCCATGGCATTACCCCCTTTTTCGTGATGTCCATTTGGTAGTTACGATCTTGTCTCATCGCTGCAACTCCCCTATGGACTCGGCGAAGGTCGAGAGCCAAGCCGCACTGCTTCTTGACACACTGCTCGCTCAACCCGGAAGCCAGCCGCACCAATGTGTCGCAGGAAACACTGTCGCACTGACGACCGAAGTCAGCTTGCAGGCACCCAGCCCGCCACAAGGAGTCGCTAGAGCACGATGAGACAAGGACATCCCGGCCGGCCAAACCCTCCCCTAATCCGGATGACGCTGGGCCAATTGTGCGCCGCCTCATGGGTCTACGGTCACAGCCGGCCGTGACACAGCCTGGGATCGAACCCGGGGCTGCAGTGGCGCCTTAGCACTCATTGTTGAATTTGCAATTTACAACTTGTTGTGTAATGTTTATCTCCAATGGCCGATGAGCACCGATACGTTTTATCTATAATATCGCTTCATATGAAAAGGATTGAAAAGGATTTGCCAGTAGATTGCCCACTTGATGCATGATGATGACTGCTTGTCTAGCTTGCTAGCTAAGATTTTGAAAGTATGATGTTGACATGATCAGTCCAATCAAAGCTACGGTAGATATAACGTGATTTGATGTCATTTTATCTAGGGCCAATGACCTTGAGCCTTCTTGGATGGGCACTTCTAATCTAAGTCTATGGCAGCACCCAAGGTTCTTGAATTTTCGAGCTCTACCTGTAGATTTTGCGGCGACGTAGTGTCCCCATGAGTGACAGAACACTGAGCCAATCACAGCACAACTAGAGAACATTACCAACCCCTACGCTCCGTATTTTCAGCTGGCTGCCACACCGCCACAGAAAGCACTGAGCTAGGCTGAAACGACCTGCATTTTGGAGCTGCCTTACTCAAGAAAGCAAAGAATTGACTTCTTCTTCTATGAGGTTTATTGGCGGTTGGCATCCAATGGTTTAGTCCAAGATGGCGTAGCAGTGCGGTCGCAGTTTTATTCATTGTCCTTGTGTAAATATACCGTTTCTTGTTTTTTTGTCTATTTTGTATATATTTCTCAATTTTTACTTTTCATTCTTTAACTAAATATACTTTCCTGCAACCCGCCTCACCCAACGTGGAAAGGATTCTATTATTTCTTTATAACTTTCATCAAGAACCTTAAGCTGAAACTAGTGTAGCTGCAACTGAATGGCTTCTTGCTATTAGTCACTGTTAGCGTCTTCACCATTGTCCGTGGCCTACACTATCCACCAGTCAGCTCTAGCTCTAGCCTGGACAATTCGTCGGCCAGTCTGCACAGCGTGCTATCGACCCAGAGCTTATTGGACTTTCTGCCGGAATCACTGGATCCTAGCGCCGGATCATCGCAACCAGCTAGCTAGCTGCAACCTGTTGTTGGCTAATTACCATTGCCCTATAGCAAGCACCAGTTAGCCTTGAGCTAGCCTCAGGCCCATCTCCCGGCTATCTACATCTCTGTCAACCGGACGGGACCTCCTAGTGTTGACACTGATCCCCGCCGATCCAACACGACTGGTTTGCCGACGAAATCGTCTGATGTGGTTTCAACAGGCTTCCCGTTGCGACGACCACATAGATCCATCTGCCAGCCCCGGCCCGCTAGCACACGCAAACTATAACTGTGCTCCCTGCTAGCTGTGCTGAAGCACCAATTTGAACTGCTCTCGGACTCACATATTGCTGTTCACTGGACCTTATGATCACTCAGCTGCACAGCTAATGCCTGCTGGACTGTTCCTTTACACGGTACCCTGTCCTGTTTATTCTGTTTAGCCTCAGCCCAAACGTTATCGCTATTACCAGTTGTTGTCTTAGCTCTCTCTAATAACACCTGTGATTGCTTTATGCCTCTCTCCCATGTCAATTATGCCTTGCCTATTGCTGTTTGGGTTAGTTCTTATTATACAATTTCACTGTAGAACCCCTAGTCCCTCTCAAACTGCCTCAAATAGTTCCTTTGTTCCACCCCCCATACACGCCGAGACCGGCTCAATCGGTGCCTCCAGTGATGCTATCTCTTTCATTGTTACCCAACGCTTAGGGTTACCTGAACTGTACTCATATCCTTCCATATCCTTTTCTGTACATAATGCCCTGAATCTTTTCTACAAAGCCCGGAGAACTGCCCCCTTTATTCTATGTACCCAACGCACTAGAAGACCAGTTCTTAAAGCCTTTAGTCGTATCCTTATTCTAGTCCTCCTCTGTTCCTCTGGTGATGTAGAGGCTAACCCAGGCCCTGCAGCCCCCAGTATCACTCCTACTCCCCAGGAGCTATCATTTGTTGACTTCTGTAACCGTAAAAGTCTTGGTTTTCTGCACGTAAATATCAGAAGCCTCCTTCCTAAGTTTGAGTTATTCACTGTGTTAGCACACTCCGCCAACCCTGATGTTCTAGCAGTGTCTGAATCCTGGCTTAGGAAGGCCACCAAAAATTCTGAAATTTCCATCCCCAACTATAACATTTTCCGTCTAGATAGAACTGCCAAAGGGGGTTGAGTTGCAATCTACTGTAGAGATAGCCTGCAGAGCTCTTTCATACTATCCAGGTCTGTGCCCAAACAGTTTGAGCTTCTACTTCTAAAAATCCACCTTTCCAGAAATAAATCTCTCACTGTTGCCGCTTGCTACAGACCCCCCTCAGCCCCCAGCTGTGCCCTGGACACCATATGTGAATTGATTGCCCCCCATCTATCCTCAGAGTTCGTACTGCTTGGTGACCTAAATTGGGATATGCTTAACACCCCGGCCATCCTACAATCTAAACTAGATGCCCTCAATCTCACACAAATTATCAACGAACCTACCAGGTACAACCCTAAATCCATAAACATGGGTACCCTCATAGATATCATCCTGACTAACTTACCCTCTAAATACACCTCCGCTGTCTTCAACCAGGATCTCAGCGATCACTGCCTTATTGCCTGCGTCCGTAACGGGTCCGCGGTCAAACGACCACCCCTCATCACTGTCAAACGCTCCCAAAAACACTTCAGCGAGCAGGCCTTCCTAATTGACCTGGCCCAGGTATCCTGGATGGATATAGATCTCATTCCGTCAGTAGAGGATGCCTGGTTGTTCTTTAAAAGTAATTTCCTCTCAATCTTAAATAAACATGCCCCATTCAAAAAATACAGAACTAAGAACAGATATAGCCCCTGGTTCTCCTCAGACTTGACTGCCCTTGACCAGCACAAAAACATCCTGTGGCTTACTGCATTAGCATCAAATAGCCCCCGCGATATGCAACTTTTCAGGGAAGTTAGGAACCAATATACACAAGCAGTTAGGAAAGCAAAGGCTAACTTTTTCAAACAGAAATTTGCATCCTGTAGCACTAACTCCAAAAAGGTTTGGGACACTGTAAAGTCCATGGAAAATAAGAGCACTTCCTCCCAGCTGCCCACTGCACTGAGGCTAGGAAACACTATCACCACCGATAAATCTACAATAATCGAGAATTTCAACAAGCATTTTGCTACGGCTGGCCATGCTTTCCACCTGGCTACCACTACCCCGGCCACCAGCTCTGCACCCTCCGCTGCAACTTGCCCATGCCCCCCCCCGCTTCTCCTTCACACAAATCCAGACAGCTGATGTTCTGAAAGAGCTGCAAAATCTGGACCCCTACAAATCATCTGGGCTTGACAATCTGGACCCTTTCTTTCTAAAACTAGCCGCCGAAATTGTCGCAACCCCTATTACTAGCCTGTTCAACTTCTCTTTCGTAACCTCTGAGATCCCCAGAGATTGGAAAGCTGCCACGGTCATCCCCCTCTTCAAAGGGGGTGACACTCTAGATCCAAACTGTTACAGACCCATATCCATCCTGCCCTGCCTTTCAAAAGTTTTTGAAAGCCAAGTTAACAAACAGATCACCGACCATTTCGAATCCCACCGTACCTTCTCGGCTATGCAATCCGGTTTCCGAGCTGGTCATGGGTGCACTTCAGCCACGCTCAAGGTCCTAAACGATATTATAACCGCGATCGATAATAGACAGTACTGTGCAGCCGTTTTCATTGACCTGGCCAAGGCTTTCGACTCTGTCAACCACCGCATTCTTATTGGCAGACTAAATAGCCTTGGTTTCTCAAATGACTGCCTCGCCTGGTTCACCAACTACTTCTAAGATAGAGTTCAATGTGTCAAATCGGAGGGCCTGTTGTCTGGACCTATGGCAGTCTCTATGGGGGTGCCACAGGGTTCAATTCTTGGGCCGACTCTTTTCTCTGTGTATATCAATGACGTCGCTCTTGCTGCTGGTGACTCTCAGATCCACCTCTACGCAGACGACACCATTTTGTATACATCTGGCCCTTCATTGGACACTGTGTTAACAAACCTCCAAACGAGCTTCAATGCCATACAACACTCCTTCAGTAGCCTCCAACTGCTCTTAAACACTAGTAAAACTAAATGCATGCTCTTCAACCGAACGCTGCTTGCACCTGCCCACCCGACTAGAATCACTACTCTCGATGGGTCTGACCTAGAGTATGTGGACAACTACAAATATCTAGGTGTCTGGTTAGACTGTAAACTCTCCTTCCAGACTCACATTAAGAATCTCCAATCCAAAGTTAAATCTAGAATCGGTTTCCTATTTCGCAACAAAGCCTCCTTCACTCATGCTGCCAAACATGCCCTCGTAAAACTGACTATCCTACCAATCCTTGACTTCGGCGATGTCATTTACAAAATAGCCTCCAACACTCTACTCAGCAAATTGGATGTAGTCTATCACAGTGCCATCCGTTTTGTCTCCAAAGCCCCATATGCTACCCACCACTGTGACCTGTACGCTCTTGTTGGCTGGTCCTCACTACATATTCGTCGCCAAACCCACTGGCTCCAGGCCATCTATAAATCACTGCTAGGCAAATCCCCGCCTTATCTTAGCTCATTGGTCACCATAGCAACACCCACCCGTAGTATGCGCTCCAGCAGGTATATCTCACTGGTCATCCCCAAAGCCAACACCTCCTTTGGCCGCCATTCCTTCCAGTTCTCTGCTGCCAATGACTGGAACAAATTGCAAAAATCTCTGAAGCTGGAGACACTTATCTCCCTCACTAACTTTAAGCATCAGTTGTCAGAGCACCTTACCGATCACTGCACCTGTACACAGCCCATCTGAAATTAGCCCGCCCAACTACCTCATCCCTATATTGTTATTTATTTTGCTCATTTGTACCCCAGTATCTCTATTTGCACATCATCTCTTGCACATCTATCATTCCAGTGTTAATACTAATTGTAATTATTTTGCACTATAGCCTATTTATTGCCTTACCTCCATAACTTGCTACATTTGCACACACTGTATATATATTTATTTCTGTTGTATTTTTGACTTTGTTTTGTTTTACCCCATATGTAACTCTGTGTTGTTGTTTTTATCGCACTGCTTTGCTTTATCTTGGCCAGGTCGCAGTTGTAAATGAGAACTTGTTCTCAACTGGTTTACCTGGTTAAATAAAGGTAAAAAAAAAAAAAAAAAAAGTTGCATTACCGCCACCTACTTGACTGGAGTGTAACTCCCTTATACTTTGCTTAAAAAAATTACAAAATACAACAAATACCCTACCATCTAATACTACACTCACAAAAAATATATAAAAATAATAAATAAATAATAACTACCATACTCCACTATTTAAATCTATGTATTCCTACTTCAGGCCAACAGCCTGAAAGGAAGGGACACCACCACTTAACACACCCAGTAACTCTTCTAATGTCAAGTCTCGCACACCCAAATACCTCCCTGCAGCTGCCACCAAAACCTCTATTTTCTGTGACTTACGTTCCATCCCTGCAGTACAGTTGATATAACCATTGCTATAAATGCCAAAAATCTAATCTTACTGAAACATATATCACTTGTTGGTTTATCCCTCTGTACTGGTACATACAGTGGGGGGAAAAGTATTTAGTCAGCCACCAATTGTGCAAGTTCTCCCACTTAAAAAGATGAGAGAGGCCTGTAATTTTCATCATAGGTACACGTCAACTATGACAGACAAAATGAGATTTTTTTTTCCAGAAAATTACATTGTAGGATTTTTTATGAATTTATTTGCAAATTATGGTGGAAAATAAGTATTTGGTCAATAACAAAAGTTTCTCAATACTTTGTTATATACCCTTTGTTGGCAATGACACAGGTCAAACGTTTTCTGTAAGTCTTCACAAGGTTTTCACACACTGTTGATGGTATTTTGGCCCATTCCTCCATGCAGATCTCCTCTAGAGCAGTGATGTTTTGGGGCTGTCGCTGGGCAACACGGACTTTCAACTCCCTCCAAAGATGTTCTATTGGGTTGAGATCTGGAGACTGGCCAGGCCACTCCAGGACCTTGAAATGCTTCTTACGAAGCCACTCCTTCGTTCCCCGGGCGGTGTGTTTGGGATCATTGTCATGCTGAAAGACCCAGCCACGTTTCATCTTCAATGCCCTTGCTGATGGAAGGAGGTTTTCACTCAAAATCTCACGATACATGACCCCATTCATTCTTTCCTTTACACGGATCAGTCGTCCTGGTCCCTTTGCAGAAAAACAGCCCCAAAGCATGATGTTTCCACCCCCATGCTTCACAGTAGGTATGGTGTTCTTTGGATGCAACTCAGCATTCTTTGTCCTCCAAACATGACGAGTTGAGTTTTTACCAAAAAGTTATATTTTGGTTTTATCTGACCATATGACATTCTCCCAATCCTCTTCTGGATCATCCAAATGCACTCTAGCAAACTTCAGACGGGCCTGGACATGTACTGGCTTAAGCAGGGGGACACGTCTGGCACTGCAGGATTTGGTTCCCTGGCGGCGTAGTGTGTTACTGATGGTAGGCTTTGTTACTTTGGTCCCAGCTCTCTGCAGGTCATTCACTAGGTCCCCCCGTGTGGTTCTGGGATTTTTGCTCACCGTTCTTGTGATCATTTTGACCCCACGGGGTGAGATCTTGCGTGGAGCCCCAGATCGAGGGAGATTATCAGTGGTCTTGTATGTCTTCCATTTCCTAATAATTGCTCCCACAGATGATTTCTTCAAACCAAGCTGCTTACCTATTGCAGATTCAGTCTTCCCAGCCTGGTGCAGGTCTACAATTTTGTTTCTGGTGTCCTTTGACAGCTCTTTGGTCTTGGCCATAGTGGAGTTTGGAGTGTGACTGTTTGAGGTTGTGGACAGGTGTCTTTTATACTGATAACAAGTTCAAACAGGTGCCATTAATATAGGTAACGAGTGGAGGACAGAGGAGCCTCTTAAAGAAGAAGTTACAGGTCTGTGAGAGCCAGAAATCTTGCTTGTTTGTAGGTGACCAAATACTTATTTTCCACCATAATTTGCAAATAAATTCATAAAAAATCCTACAATGTGATATTCTGGAGAAAAAAATTCTCAATTTTTCTGTCATAGTTGACGTGTACCTATGATGAAAATTACAGGCCTCTCTGATCTTTTTAAGTGGGAGAACTTGCACAATTGGTGGCTGACTAAATACTTTTTTCCCCCACTGTATCTACTACTCACACCATTCCTCTCAGGATCCCTCCCCCTTGACCCATCTTCCTCTACTTTCTTCACTGCCTCAGCATATGACAACTTCTGCACTACTCTAACCCTGGAAACCTCAACCTGCGTCTCTCGCACCGGACATTTCGGATCCCCAGCCCCATGGGCACCCCTAGAAGGATTACTTTTATACTATCCCAGGTATTCCTTAAAGAGGTAGGGTTTCAAGTGTCTCCGGAAGGTGGTCAGTGACTCCGCTGTCCTGGCGTCGTGAGGGAGCTTGTTCCACCATTGGGGTGCCAGAGCAGCGAACAGTTTTGACTGGGCTGAGCGGGAACTGTGCTTCCGCAGAGGTAGGGGGACCAGAAGGCCAGAGGTGGAAGAACGCAATGTCCTCATTTGGGTGTAGGGACTGATCAGAGCCTGAAGGTAAGGAGGTGCCGTTCCCCTCACAGCTCCATAGGCAAGCACCATGGTCTTGTAGCAGATGCGAGCTTCAACTGGAAGCCAGTGGAGTGTGCGGAGGAGCGGGGTGACGTGAGAGAACTTGGGAAGGTTGAACACCAGACGGGCTGCAGCGTTCTGGATGAGTTGTAGGGGTTTAATGGCACAGGCAGGGAGCCCAGCCAACAGCGAGTTGCAGTAATCCAGACGGGAGATGACAAGTACCTGGATTAGGACCTGTGCCGCTTCCTGTGTAAGGTAGGGTCGTACTCTGCGAATGTTGTAGAGCATGAACCTACAGGATCGGGTCACCGCTTTGATGTTAGCAGAGAACGACAGGGTGTTGTCCAGGGTTTTTCTAAAACCAAAGTTGCGCCCCTGCATGTATTAATGCAAAAATAACATGCAAAACAGGCAAAAAAAATAATTACACAATTTTAATGATTTGCTAAACAGGCTCTGCCCCACCTGCCCTGAATGATGGGTCGCCACTGCAAACCTTACATATTTTAATGTGGTCCTTGCTATCAGGGATCCCTGGGACCTCCAACTCTGACATCACCCCATTGAAGTTGAACATTTAAATGGTTAAGGTAAAGGTTTGGTAAGAGCTACATTTAGGGTAGGGGTTAAGGTTAGGATTAGTGTTTAGCTAGGCACCATATAATTATTATGATGGGATAAAGGTCAGCCATTTTGGTCGGGGAGTTGGCCAACCATGGTTTGCCAGTGATGTGATAAGATGTTGTGTAAAAAATGAATTTGAATAATTTATCTGCACTAGCCAGACAGTTTTAGAGATTTCATGAATTTTTCAAATTCACTGCCAATATGCCAACATTCCATTCAAACAATTTAGTCAATCCACAGCCATACACTGGCTGAAATCAGTTGATGATAAGATTTTGACAAGTTGTAAATGCAACAAGTACTGATATTGTATCATAAAATAGGACTCAAAACAAAAATTTAGACATTTAAGGTGTGTTTACATATATTTTGGAGGCTATTTATACAGAAAATTGCTACGTTCATTCTCCTAACCTGTTACAAAAAAGTAACATCTTGACGTTGAGAAATGCTGGATCCCTTCTAGCTATGACCGGCTGACACCAGCTTTCGAAATCTTCCTGACGTAGTCACGTGGGTAGCGCGTCAGCCAGGCTAGTGAAACTAAAGAAAAGGGGCTTTGTTAGGATAAAAAATGCTCATATAACCACGGCATGCATAATGGGTTATGTAGCTCGTAGTTTAAAATAGCTAATCATCAGCGCCCCCATATTGAAGTAGACACGATTTCACCGGCTTGTCAAAGATATATAACTAACCCCTTTTGTATGGGGGTTTGTGACATGTGTACTACCGTCTCTGATGAGTACTTCGGGGACGTTGGGGCAGGGCGCTTTGGCACAAGACAAGTTTTCACAGGTAAGGAAAGTTGTTATGATAGCAACATTCCCATGTTTTGATGTGTCAATGCTGTATACAGGATATGATAAATAACATTTTGCAACATAGGCAGCATGCCCGCTAACTATCGATAGTAAGATAACTAGCTAGCTTTGCCAGTTTTGACCGCTTGATCATAAGATTAAAGTGTTTTGAGTTATTTAATTAATCTCGCCCACATTGTCCATTTAACATGCCTTTTAAAAATTTGGAATGATCCATTTTCGTTAATTTGGCTAGCTACCAGCTTTTTCATTGATATTATCCTTGAGTGTCCTTGAAAGTCCGGGGTACGATTTGCCCTTGATATTGACTAACACAATTAATTGGACTAAGGCGTCTTCTGTACGGGAGAGTTTTGTTTAGCGCCCCGATGCTAAATCTGAACATTAACACGCGTCCTTTGCCTTACGTTTTTGGATGCATAAGGAGTTTATCTTTCATATTAGTTAGAAAAAATAAGCTATGCTATCTAGTAAGCTTACACACAGGTGTTCGGAGCAAACTCTGGAAGAAGTGTAGTTTTGTCGGATGGAGGCACCCATAGCTATATGGATCTGTGCAAAACGGCTACAGTACAGTAAGTGTATATATTTTTTCTCGTTGATGAAAGTTAAGGGCCATATGTTTGGAAAGCCATATTGCAAGCAATGATTATTTACTTTTTTAAACGTTAACACAGCGTCGGGATTGTAGTTCACATGAGTCAGTTGTGGGTGAAGCTAATGGCTGAACTGTAGGAAGAAGGCATAATGTTGTAGGCTACGACTAGCCCAATAATGGACTAAAGGAGCCTAACGTTGCTCCTTGTAGTCCAAGGACATTACATGTTCTGTTTAAAGGCGAATTGGCTTTGGAAGACAAAACCGCCAAATACTCCATCTAAACATGAATCGATTCTCAATTACGGTAGTGTTCTACAAACAAATCCCTCTACTTTCATATCACATCAAAATAATTTCCCAAATGTAAGTACACTGTTTTAACCAGTTTTAACGCCATTGCAGCCGACAGTATTTTTCAGTGACAACACGTTTGTGGTGTCAGTCTTCCGTTTAGACACAGGTGTTCGGAGATGCAGATAGCTAATTAGCACAGGTAGCTAGTCCACTGTCTTCCGTCAGTTTTCTGTAAACAACCGCTGTAACATGGAAATATGGCGGTGTGGGAAACCTAACCCTATAAAAGGTGTATCAATGTAATCATTATTTTATTATTTCTCGCTGATATGAAAGATAAGGTCCTTCTGCTTCCAAACCCGTACCGCAAACGATGCGTGTTAATTTTCAGACTGAGGGTCAGGACTCTTAACAAAATACCCCCGTCCTTCGTCCAATGACTCTTATGTGTAATGTAATGAAACTGAGTCAAATCAAATCAAATTTTATTTGTCACATGCGCCAAATACAACAGGTGTAGACCTTACCGTGAAATGCTTACTTACAAGCCCTGTGGTCCTCTGTAGCTCAATTGGTAGAGCATGGCGCTTGTAACGCCAGGGTAGTGGGTTCGATCCCTGGGACCACCCATACGTAAAAATGTATGCACACATGACTGTAAGTCGCTTTGGATAAAAGTGTCTGCTAAATGGCATATTATATTGTAATGACCTGACTAGATCATAAAAGAACAACTGTCCAGACAGAGGATTGAGTTTACGAATGGATGGTTTATTAAACCAACTTTACACAGGCTACTGTTTGGCCGTAGCCCACGCCAAATAAATGAAAGATAACCCACAAGCCAATCGTGACCTTCTCTTGTGAAGCCCAGACGTAAAAAGAGAGAGAACAAAGGCTAAACCTGGTCTTAACTTCCAATGCTCCATCCCCCTGCCCAACCCCCCTCCACGCCACTCCGCCAACCGCCAGGATGCCCGGCATCAGAACATTCCAGGCATTCCCGTGATTGGCAGATAGCAGGTTGATTGACATGTCGGACCCCGCGAACACTGGGTACTGGTAGGTACAACACAACCATCTACTAGCCTAACACATAACACACAGCTGTCTGTGCGGGTCGCTACACAGCCCCCCCACCACAAAGTCCCTCGTCCCCGAGGGAACAAACAAAGTCTCTGAAGCGACCCGGAGGTCTCCTTTGCCTGCGTGGCTGTGATGGCCGCAGAGTGCCCCTCTGGGAACCAGGGGATGAAGGCAAGGACATGGGGGACAAGGAAGCGGGAACGGGTAATACAGCGTGGCTCTGGGGAACCACGCGGTGACACAGGGGGAGTGGGCTGTCTGGAGCCTTGTCTGCGGCACCTGGGGGTGGGTGCCTGGAGAATGTCATTGCCAGAGAGGGGAATTGTGGGGGTTCCTGGGGTTTGGGGAGAAGAGGCCCCTCTATATGGGGCTAACCTGTCCCGGTGCAGTGTCACCTTTCTCCCCCTGGGAGGAAGCTGCACCCGGTAAACAACCTCCCCTACCCTCTCCAGGACACTGCAGGGTCCCACCCAGTGACTGTCCAACTTGGGGCATCTGCCTTTTTTCCTTAGCGGGCTGTAGACCCAGACCAGCACCCCAGCCACAAAGTGCCTTCCCCGGGTGTGCACGTCATAGTTCCTCTTCTGCCTCACACCTGCATTCAGCAGCTGCTCTCTGGCGAAGGTGTGGGCTGTCTCCAGGCGGTCCTGGAGTCTCCGGGCATACTCCGGCCCCGGGGAAACATGAGGGCTATCCAGGGGCCGACCAAACGCCATCTCCGCAGGGGTACGGATCTCTCTCCCCAGCATGAGGAGGGCAGGCGTGCAGGAGGTGGAGTCTTGGACAGCGGAGCGGCATGCCATGAGGACCATAGGCAGGTGCTTGTCCCAGTCACGCTGGTGTTTGGAAGAGACGATGGCCAGCTGCTGTCCAAGCGTTTTGTTGAAGCGCTCCACAAGGCCATCACTTTGAGGATGGAGAGGAGTAGTGCGGGTCTTGTGCATACACAGCCTCTCACACATGGTGGCGAACACACGGGACTCAAAGTTTCTGCCTTGGTCGCTGTGGATGGACTCTGCAGCTCCAAACCTGCTGAACATCCCCGCTGTCAGGGCGTCGACGATGGTCTCTGCCTCCTGGTCAGGCAGAGCATAGGCCTCGGGCCATTTTGTGAAATAGTCCATGGCCGTGAGCACCCAGCGGTTTCCACTGTCTGTGGTGGGGAACGGCCCAACTACATCCACTCCCACCCTCTCCATGGGAGCCCCCACTGGGAACTGTTGGAGCTGAGCATGAGAGCGGCCTGGGGGGCCCTTTCTCGTTGTGCAGTTGTCACAGCGGCGGCAAAAGTCTTCCACATCCCTCTTGTGCTGCCCCCAGTAAAAGCCCTGACGGAGGCGGCGCAGTGTTTTTGTGACCCCAAAGTGTCCAGTCCCCACCACCCCATGAGTACTCTGGAGCACAGCCTCCCGCAATGCTTTTGGGACCACCACCTGCCACCTCTCCTCCCCCGTAGCTGACTCCTTCCATGCCCGCTGTAACACGCCATCAGCCAGCCGCAGTCGCTCAAACTTTGACCACAACCCTTTGGTCGCGAGTGAGAGCGCTGTCACCTCTTCCCATGGTGGCCTCACCTGCGCCTCTACCCACTGTAGCACTGGCTGTAGGTCTGTGTCCCGTCCCTGCTGCTGCCCCCATTCAGCCACGTCGACAGTCTGCAGCTCACAGCAGACAGGCCCGCTCGCCCAACACACTGTGGCACAGACCCCCTCCTCTGCACACAGCTCTCTCTCCCATCCCTCTCTCCGTTCACAGTGGCGGCAGCCGTCTGCAGTACAGGGCCGACGGGACATGGCGTTGGAGTGGCGTGCCCCTGCCCTGTGCACCACCGTGAAGTCAGACGGCTGAAGCTCCTCCAACCAGCGTGCCACCTGCCCCTCTGGCTCTCTGAAAGACATGAGCCACTGGAGAGCAGAGTGGTCAGTCCTTACAGTAAAGGGCAGACCACCCAGGTAGTACTTGAAGTGTTTGACGGAAGCCACAACAGCCAAGAGCTCCCGCCGGGTGACACAGTAGCGGCGCTCATGTTTGTCAAATGTTTTGCTGAAGTACGCCACCGCTCTCTCCCCCTCTGGCCCCACCTGGGCCAGCACCCCACCCATGCCCACATTGCTCGCGTCTGTGTCCAGGATAAAGGGCAATGTGAGGTCAGGGGGGGCGAGCATGGGGGCCTCGATCAGTGCACGTTTGAGGGTGTTGAACGCCTCCTCACACTCCACTGTCCAAGTGAAAGCCTTGTCCTTCGGCAGCAGGCGGTTCAGTGGAGCAGCAACGCTTGAGAAGCCCCGCACAAACCTCCTGTAGTACGAGGCCAGGCCCAGGAAGCTCTTCAGCTGACGCTGGTCGGTGGGGGTGGGCCAGTCTCTGACAGCCGCTACCTTGTCCTCCATGGTGCTGATCCCCTCCTTCCCCACTCGGTGGCCCAAGAAGGACACCTCTCTCCTCATGAAGTGGCACTTCTCGGGGTGGAGCTTCAGACCTGCGGCAGCCACCCTCTCCAGCACACACCGTAGCGCCCCCAGGGCTGACTGGAACGAGCTGCCATGGGCCAGGATGTCATCGAGGTATACCAGACACTGCTGTCGGGGGATGCCATCCAGCACCCTGTCCATCAAACGCTCAAAAGTAGCTGGAGCGTTGCACAGGCCAAAGCACAGGACCTTGAACTGCCAGTGTCCTCTGTTAGTGGAGAACGCAGTTTTGGCTCTGGCCTCTGGGGAGAGGGGCACCTGCCAGTAGCCACTGCGGAGGTCTAGTGAGGAGAACCAGGAGGACCCCCTAACCAGGTCCAGCGACTCATCGATATGGGGTATGAGTCCTTCCTGGTTACCTCATTCAGCTGCCTGTAGTCCGCACAGAACCTCAGCTTGCCCCTCTTCTTCGGAACCATGACGACTGGCGCCGCCCAGGGGCTGTCTGAGGGCTCAATGAAGTCTGCCTGCTGCATCTCCAACACAGCCTTGTCTGCCGCCTCCTGGCGTGCCAGCGGGATACGGCGGGGACGCATCTTGATAGGTCGAGCATCACCTGTGTTGATCTCATGCTGCACCAGATGAGTCTGACCCACCTCTTCCTCACTCAGCGCAAAGCTGTCTCTGAATTCAAACAGCAACTGCCTCAACCGTTCCTGCTGCTCGGGGTCAAGACCAACACAGTTCCTCCCCCATATCTCCCTCACTGCAGACAGTGTCCTCTCCCCTCCCATCTGGGGTAGCTGGGCTGAGGGGGGCGCGGCCCGGGCTCACAGAGGACTGTGTCGTGGAGGTAGCTGGGGGAATGTAACGCAACGCCGTAGGTGACAGGGGGGCTGGGGAAAAGTCACACCCAGATGTGGGGGAGGGGGGGCAGCCATGAGTCTCTGCTGCTTTAACTGTTGGAGTAAAGGGTTTGTTGGGTTGAGTGAATGTGACATTAGGGGCCATGGTGACCTCCGGCCCTCCCTGGAAGCTCAGTGTGCCCCTATTTAGGTCTAACTGGCAGCCTGTGCTCCTAAGAAAGTCCAACCCCAGGATACAAGGGTCCTGCACAGCCGCCACCCACACAGGATGACGCACAGTCCTGCCCCCTACTGTCAGAGTCATTATTCCCTTCCCTTTCATGGGTGCCAGCTCACCTGTGACTGTGCGGAGCTGCACAGTTGTAGGCTCACACTGAGTCCAACCTGGCACAATATCTGGCCTCACCAGGGTTACTGTGGACCCAGTGTCCACCAGGGCGGAGCAGGGCACCCCCTCCACAGTGACAGGGACATGACAAAAGTCCCCAACACGGGTCCGGCCCACCACAACAACAGGCTCCATCCGCTTGCCCTCGTCTGCTTCTGGGGGAAGTGGAGCCTTGCTTCCCCGTCTGTGCCGGTGGGCTCCTCCTGAAGAAGATGGTGGTTGGGATAGAAAGCCAGGGGTCCGCACTACCCGGTCTATGCGGACCCCGAGCCGTTTCCCTGAGCTCTGGGGGACATGGGGCAATCTCGGCGCAGATGGCCTGGCTGGCCACAACCCCAGCAGACCCTGGGACCAGGGCGTGTGTTTCGTGCCGCCTGTAGCGACACAGCACGAATGAGTTCTGTCATTTCAGCCACCCATGCAGGCTTTTCCGGCTCCGGGCTGCTCTGCCCCCCAGCTCGCACAGAGGGTCTGTCTCCCTGCACCCCCACCAAAGCCCCAGCTGAAGCCCCAGCCCACACCAGCTCCCTCTCCAAAGCCATCTCCAAGGCTACCTGCAATGACTCAGGATGAGCCAGCTGGGTCTGTATGCGCAGCTCCGTAGGAGAGAGCGCCTGTATAAACTGGTCCCGTGCTAGCTCGCTCTGCACGGAGGGGGGCATGTGAGCATATGCCCGCCGAGAGAGGCTCTCAATGTCATTAGCTAGCACCCGTAGAGGCTCTCCAGGCTGCCTGCGTCTATTACTCAGTTCGGAGCGCAGTAGCCCGGGCTGTACACACTGTCCATAGCGCCTCCTCAGTGCTCCCACTAAAGCACCATAATCACGTCTGTCCTCGGGGCTAATCAATATCAAACAGGCCAGAGCTTCATCCGTGAGGCATAAAGCCAACTGCAGTGCCCTATCTTCATCCGAACACCCCCTAAAATGAGCTAACAGTTCAAACTGAGCATGAAAAGCTTCCCAATCCGCCTTACCGGAATACTTCGGGGTCTTAACGGATACGGACGCAGCCGGGAACTGGGCGCCGCCATGTTTGTTTACATCCTGAGCCCCAGATTCCTCGTCCCGTCCCGCCGCGTCGACGTCACCCCTTCGGTCCGCCCACCAGAATCCGCGCGAAACACAGTCGACGAAGCACTCATGCCCGCTTCAGCCGCCATCACTCTAACGTCCTCCCTCAAGCGGCCTCTGGGCTCCGATGCCCTGGCGATCTCCTCAGCCAAAACCCCCGACGTCCATGCACACGCACCTCCTTGGCCATAATCGTCCCCTACCTCCACCTTCACTTTCGGATTCCCTCGAAGCATCTTCAACCCCCGTTCTCACCTACGGTAGCTAGCCACAGAAGTCAGCTAGCTAGCTGGCTAACTTTTATCAACGTTTTTACTTCTGACACCAATGTAATGACCTGACTAGATCATAAAAGAACAACTGTCCAGACAGAGGATTGAGTTTACGAATGGACGGTTTATTAAACCAACTTTACACAGGCTACTGTTTGGCTGTAGCCCACGCCAAATAAATGAAAGATAACCCACAAGCCAATCGTGACCTTCTCTTGTGAAGCCCAGACGTAAAAAGAGAGAGAACAAAGGCTAAACCTGGTCTTAACTTCCAATGCTCCATCCCCCTGCCCAACCCCCCTCCACGCCACTCCGCCAACCGCCAGGATGCCCGGCATCAGAACATTCCAGGCATTCCCGTGATTAGCAGATAGCAGGTTGATTGACATGTCGGACCCCGCGAACACTGGGTACTGGTAGGTACAACACAACCATCTACTAGCCTAACACATAACACACAGCTGTCTGTGCGGGTCGCTACAATATTATTTATTATTATAAGCCCTTAACCAACAATGCAGTTCAAGAAATAGAGTTAAGAAAATATTTACTAAATAAACTATAAAGTAAAACATTAAATTAAAAGTAACAATAAAATAACAAGGATATATACAGGGGGTAACTGTACCGAGTCAATGTGCTGGGGTACAGGTTAGTCGAGGTAATTTGTACATGTAGGTAGGGGTAAAGTGACTACATTTTACATTACATTTTAGTCATTTAGCAGACGCTCTTATCCAGAGCGACTTACAGGAGCAATTAGGGTTAAGTGCCTTGCTCAAGGGCACATTTACGTCATTTAGCAGACGCTCTTAAACAGAGCGACTCACAAATTGGTGCATTCACCCTATAGGCAGTGGGATAACCACTTTACAAATTTTTTTTGGGGGGGGGGGTAGAAGGATTACTTTATCCTATCCCAGGTATTCCTTAAAGAGGTGGGGTTTCAAATGTCTCCGGAAGGTGGTGAGTGACTCCGCTGTCCTGGCGTCGTGAGGGAGCTTGTTCCACCATTGGGGTGCCAGAGCAGCGAACAGTTTTGACTGGGCTGAGCGGGAACTATGCTTCCGCAGAGGAAGGGGAGCCAGCAGGCCAGAGGTGGATGAACGCAATGCCCTCGTTTGGGTGTAGGGACTGATCAAAGCCCGAAGGTACAGAGGTGCCGTTCCCCTCACTGCTCCATAGGCAAGCACCATGGTCTTGTAGCGGATGCGAGCTTCAACTGGAAGCCAGTGGAGTGTGTGGAGGAGGGGGGTGACGTGAGAGAACTTGGGAAGGTTGAACACCAGACGGGCTGCGGCATTCTGGATGAGTTGTAGGGGTTTAATGGCACAGGCAGGGAGGCCAGCCAACAGCGAGTTGCAGTAGTCCAGACGGGAGATGACAAGTGCCTGGATTAGGACCTGTGCCGCTTCCTGTGTAAGGCAGGGTCGTACTCTCCGAATGTTGTAGAGCATGAACCTGCAGGAGCGGGTCACCGCCTTGATGTTAGCGGAGAACGACAGGGTGTTGTCCAGGGTCACGCCAAGGCTCTTCGCACTCTGGGAGGAGGACACAACGGAGTTGTCAACCGTGATGGCGAGATCATGGAACGGGCAGTCCTTCCCCGGGAGGAAGAGCAGCTCCGTCTTGCCAGGGTTCAGCTTTAGGTGGTGATCCGTCATCCATACTGATATGTCTGCCAGACATGCAGAGATGCGATTCGCCACCTGGTTATCAGAAGGGGGAAAGGAGAAGATTAGTTGTGTATCGTCAGCGTAGCAATGATAGGAGAGGCCATGTGAGGATATGACAGAGCCAAGTGACTTGGTGTATAGGGAGAAAAGGAGAGGGCCTAGAACTGAGCCCTGGGGGACACCAGTGGTGAGAGCACGTGGTGCGGAGACAGCTTCTCGCCACGCCACTTGGTAGGAGCGACCGGTCAGGTAGGACGCAATCCAGGAGTGAGCCGCGCCGGAGATGCCCAGCTCGGAGAGGGTGGAGAGGAGGATCTGATGGTTCACAGTATCAAAGGCAGCAGACAGGTCTAGAAGGACAAGAGCAGAGGAGAGAGAGTTAGCTTTAGCAGTGCGGAGAGCCTCCGTGACACAGAGAAGAGCAGTCTCAGTTGAATGACCAGTCCTGAAACCTGACTGGTTTGGATCAAGAAGGTCATTCTGAGAGAGATAGCAAGAGAGTTGGCTAAAGACGGCACGCTCAATAGTTTTGGAAAGAAAAGAAAGAAGGGATACTGGTCTGTAGTTGTTGACATCAGTGGGATCGAGTGTTGGTTTTTTGAGAAGGGGAGCAACTCTCGCTCTCTTGAAGACGGAAGGGACATGGCCAGCGGTCAAGGATGAGTTGATCAGCGAGGTGAGGTAGGGGAGAAGGTCACCGGAGATGGTCTGGAGAAGAGAGGAGGGGATGGGGTCAAGCGGGCAGGTTGTTGGGCGGCCTGCAGTCACAAGTCGCAGGATTTTATCTGGAGAGAGAGGGGAGAAAGAAGTCAAAGCATAGGGTAGGGCAGTGTGAGTAGGACCAGCAGTGTCATTAGACTTAACAAACGAGGATCGGATGTCGTCAACCTTCTTTTCAAAGTGGTTGACGAAGTCATCCACAGAGAGAGAGGAGGGGGGGGGGGGGAGGATTCAGCAGTGAGGAAAATGTGGCAAATAGCTTCCTAGGGTTAGAGGCAGATGCTTGGAATTTAGAGTGGTAGAAAGTGGCCTTAGCAGCAGAAACAGATGAAGAAAATGTAGAGAGGAGGGAGTGAAAAGATGCCAGGTCGGCAGGGAGTTTAGTTTTCTTCCATTTCCGCTCCGCTGCCTGGAGCTCTGTTCTGTGAGCTCGTAATGAGTCATCAAGCCACGGAGCTGGAGGGGAGGACCGAGCCGGCCGGGAGGATAGGGGACACAGAGAGTCAAAGGATGCAGAAAGGGAGGAGAGGAGGGTTGAGGAGGCAGAATCAGGAGATTGGAGGGAGAAGGATTGAGCAGAGGGAAGAGATGATAGGATGGAAGAGGAGAGAGTAGTGGGAGAGAGAGAGCGAAGGTTGCGGCGGCGCATTACCATCTGTGTAGGGGCAGAGTGAGTAGTGTGGGAGGAGAGCGAGAGAGAAAAGGAAACAAAGTAGTGGTCGGAGACATGGAGGGGAGTTGCAGTGAGATTAGTAGAAGAGCAGCATCTAGTAAAGATGAGGTCAAGCGTATTGCCTGCCTTGTGAGTAGGGGGGGACGGTGAGAGGGTGAGGTCAAAAGAGGAGAGGAGTGGAAAGGAGGAGGCAGAGAGAAATGAGTCAAATGTGGACATAGGGAGGTTGAAATCCCCCAAAACTGTGTGGGGTGAGCCATCCTCAGGAAAGGAACTTATCAAGGCGTCAAGCTCATTGATGAACTCTCCAAGGGAACCTGGAGGGTGATAGATGACAAGGATATTAAGCTTAAATGGGCTAGTGACTGTGACAGCATGGAATTCAAATGAGGAGATAGACAGATGGGTTAGGGGAAAAATTGAGAATGTCCACTTGGGAGAGATGAGGATTCCTGTGCCACCACCCCTCTGACCAGATGCTCTCGGGGTATGCGAGAACACATGGTCAGACGAGGAGAGAGCAGTAGGAGTAGCAGTGTTTTCAGTGGTAATCCATGTTTCCGTCAGCGCCAGGAAGTCGAGGGACTGGAGATTAGCATAGGCTGGGATGAAGTCAGCTTTGTTGGCAGCAGAACGGCAGTTCCAGAGGCTGCCTGAGACCTGGAACTCCAGGTGTGGGGTGCGTGCAGGGACCACCAGGTTAGAGAGGCAGCAGCCACGCGGTGTGGGGCGTTTGTGTAGCCTGTGCAGAGAGGAGAGAACAGGGATAGGCAGAGGCATAGTTGACAGGCTGTAGCAAATGGCTACAATAATGCAGAGGAGATCGGAATGAAATGAACTAAACATCTGGGAGAGTAGAGAGCAGGGCCTCCCTCACCAAAAACTTCTACCTCAGAAACTATAATTGTTTCACTGAACCACCCGAACAAAAACTCTACCAACTTCCACCTTTAGAAATCAGAATTGTTGTGAACCACAGCGGTTCAATGTTTAAAGGAATAGACTCAACCCACTTTATTCAGCTAGCTAACTATGACACCATAGCTAACTAGCATGCTAGCATCCAATAACACACAGTTTAGCACCAACACTTGGTCACAACAAACCACCAATAGTGTGTTAACACACTAAGCAGATAATTCGGCTATGTAGCACAACTATATTGTATTTAGCTACTACAGTACAGTTAGCTGGTCATATTGGCTAGCTAGCAATGGCCACTGTGTTGACCTTGTTTGAAGAACGGCTAGCTAGCTAACTAGCTTCGTGCAACCCCCGGCACCACCGAAAAACAATGCCAACCTACAGTAACTACCCACAACAGCCCACAATGCCTAGCTATGACGCCATAGCTAACTAGCATGCTAGCATCCAATAACACACAGTTTAGCACCAATACTTGGTTACAACAAACTACCAAGAGTGTGTTAACACACTAAACAGATAATTCATGTCCGTGTCTAGTTCCTTTCATAACGCAGCAAAAATTAAACGTTGGCTAGCTAGCACATTAACACTGGAAACAACTCTCCACCGTTGCACTAAACAGATAATTACCAATAAACGTTACCAGTAGCTACCCGCTAGCTAGCTAGCATACCAAGAGTGTGTTAACACACTAAACAGATAATTCATGTCCGTGTCTAGTTCCTTTCATAACGCAGCAAAGATTAAACGTTGGCTAGCTAGCACATTAACACTGGAAACAACTCTCCACCGTTGCACTAAACAGATAATTACCAATAAACGTTACCAGTAGCTACCCGCTAGCTAGCTAGCTAGCCTCGTGCTTCGCCGGGCTCCGCCGTAAACAATACAATACTTACCTACAATAATTGCCTACGGAAACCTACAATAAACCTACAAGAAACCTACAATAACTACCTAAATAACTACGTAAATAAACTACCTACCTACGATCTAAATACATGGTTTAAGCTTTACTCAACACCATATGAGAAGCCAGGCTTACCTCCTGCTAGAGAAAAACACAACCTCTCCCGACGAAGCACGACCAGCTCTATGCATAGTCATGATCAAGGGCTAGATTCCGACTGCTACAACATGTATGGTTGTCCATGGTTTGCAATGAATTAATGACTGGTAAAAATACAATAGTATACAAAAGAAGTACTAGTTATCTGTAATGTCACATGTTTATACAGCAAATCTGTCTGCAAAATATTATTTTTCAATTTCTCCTTTTCTTCCCCTTCCAGACCAAAGCCTTCACCACAGCTGCCTTACAGCACCACCTCCAGGCTCCCTAACACTGCACTCTGGATCCCTGTTGTCACCATGCTAGCCCGTGGGATCACTGCTCACCGCATCAGCAAGACCATCACCTTGTACCTGAATGAGACGGCCTCACCTAAACCCTCCCCTGGTCATCTGTCTGCCCTGAACGATGCAGCCAGCACCTCTCCATCCCCAGCCCTTACCCCTGCCCCAACCAAGCCCCTGCTGCTGATGCTGCCCTGGTTGGGGTCGCGACCTCAGGCTGTGGCCAAGTACTGTGAGATCTATTTCCGTACAGGCTTCGATGTGCTCATAGTGGAGAGTGAGGTAAGGAAGGGGCAACGTCATGGGTGGGAAATATGTAACAATTTAAACATTCTGTTTAGAATGCTCCTCTCTATGGTCTCCTTTCTCTCTAAAATACCTCTCCTATCCCCTCTCCTCTACCCTAGGTGAGTCAGTTCCTCTGGCCTCGCTGGGGCCTGGATTACGGGGCGAGGGTACTAGATGTCCTGCAGAGTGACCGTTTTGTGACACGCCCCCTGCTCGTGCACGCCTTCTCCATAGGAGGGTACACCTTCACCCAGCTGCTGGTGCATGTGTCCCGCGACACACAGAAGTACTACGGCTTCACTCACAGGATCAGAGGCCACATATATGACAGCCTAGTGCTGGGCTCACTGGAGAGGATGGCTACAGGTGAGTCTGGGGGACAGGGGTTACCGTTAGAGGATACCGACCAGGTGTAACACATCTGACAGCCTAGTACTGTCTAGTACAGCCTGGTTAGAGGTTATAAAGCTAACCAAAGAGCTGACGTTGTCCTTTATCATCAGGCCATTTATACTGAACAAAAATATAAACGCAACAATTTCAATGATTTTACAGTTCATATAAGGAAATTCATTAGGACCTCCGAATGAGTTTTCCCCCCAAAAAGGGCTTTATTACAGACAGAAATACTCCTAAGTTTCATCAACTGTCCGGGTGGCTTGTCTGAAGATCCCGCAGGTATGGAAGCCGAATGTGGAGGTCCTGGGCTGGCGTGGTTACGTGTGGTCTGCGGTTGTGAGGCCGGTTGGACATACTGACACATTTTCTAAAACGACGGAGGTGGCTTATGGCAACAGCTCTTGTGGACATTCCTGCAGTCAGCATGCCCATTTGCGCGCTCCCTCAACTTGAGACATATGTGGCATTGTGTTGTGACAAAACTGCACATTTTAGAGTGGCCTTTAATTGTCCCCAGCACAAGGTGCACCTGTGTAATGATCATGCTATTTAATCAGCTTTTTGATATGCCACACCTGTCAGGTGGATGGATTATCTTGGCAAATGAGAAATGTTCACTAACAGGGTTTATAAACAAATTTGTGCACAATTTGAGAGAAATAAGCTTTTTGTGCGTATAGAAAAATTCTGGGGTCTTTTATTTCAGGTCATGAAACATGGGACATGTTGCGTTTATATTTTTGTTCAGTATACATTTTGTAATTGATTATCTTCTCAGGTCTAGGTAAGAACCTGTTCCCCCGGCTGGAGAGCCTGGTGAAACGGGCCAGTATGCTCTACTTCAGAGCCTTCAAACACCACACAGTCGACTACTTCAACACCGGCATCGATGTCTTCTGGAACAACCCTGTCACCGCACCCGCGCTCGTCTTCTTTTGCCAGAACGACGCACTGTGCGACCCGGAAGGCATGGAGGAGATCATCGCCTACTGGAGGAAACGAGGGATGGAGGTGACAGACAGGAAATGGGAGGAGTCAACACATGCAGGCCACCTGAGACGACACCCCCAGGAGTACCTGTCCACCTTAGAGACATTCCTAAAGAGTCTCGGTATGGTCCCTCTCAAGGCCAAGATGTGACCCTAGGCAGGACCCACACAGCTGTGGTCCGGTCCAGAAACAATTCCTAACCCTATCCACTGCCCCTTAGGCCTTCAGCATGGCCCCCAGCCAGGCCAAGTGACAACAGGGCACAGCTGTGGTCCGGTCCAGAAATAGCCCCTAGCCCCTACACCCCTAAGCACTCAGGCTCCCCTCAAGACCAAGATGTGACTGCAGGACGTGACAGTTTGCACTTCACTTACCTACAAATTCCAAGTTTGAGCACTGTAGGTATAGTGGGGACTTGTTGTATACACTTTTACATATTCTTGAAGAATGTTCAATTAACTCTTAAAAGGCGACCTAACAGTTTTTTATTATAATAAATAATGAGGTACTTGTTTAGTAGACTTTTGGCAAAAGGAGTCAATGTTTAGATGTTTCTGAATCGTAATGTCATGTGAAATACCCTCTGCACTGTGAATGCATTACGTAGGTTACGTAGAGTTCTGAATACCTCAACAGCACCATTCTATGGTGACAATCTCTAATAGTGTCCACCTCATTTTCAAACACTTAAAACACGGAAGCCAAACGCGGATAAAACTTCCTCCGCTCTCGTACATTATCATAATTCATATGAGCACCACTAGAAATCCCTGCATTAGCATGTTTCTGTTAGCTGATAAATCCTGAAAAAATACACCATATTGCTGGCCTGCTAATGTGCCTGGAACTTGTAGGCTAAACATTCAAGAAAAAAAACATAATTGATCCAAAATGGTCGCCCAATCAGGCATGCTAGATGCAATCATTTCGAAATGAATATGCATTCAAAACGCCAGGCTCTTGAGCGGTTATTGAAATGATAGGCTTTTTACTGCAGTTTACAGCCTAGACTAGAGTTTTGTACTCACTTAAACAATAACATTCTTCATGACATTGTGTTGTTGTAGTAGGCTACATTTCTTGTCATTTCTTACATAATTAATTTTACCAACACAAAAAGATCCCGTGTCGAGCGAACAAATGATCTGTTGGCATTGATAAAATTGTACTGAAACTTCCTGTTTCCATCACAGCTGTCATAAAAATAGTTTTAATACAGTATGACTTTACTCGCATAAAAACTGTGGATGGAAACGTGGTTTATGAAGTTTTCCAAACATGATTAATCTCCTGTCTATGTAGAAACGTAATTTATATTTTGCATATAATCTACCCACCGTTATTTATTAACCAATCAAGTAGCAGTCTTTATATTTATTTTCACCGTCATCCTGCATTACCTCGGACCCCAGGTTGAATACCCCTGTTCTAGGACCTCCTAAATCTACAGGTTTATAATACTCTGTCATTATCATCCCTGTGTGTATTCTGTGTACATCACGGTATTAAAGACGTTGAAGTGAAGGTCCGATTGTCTTTGCCGTTCTTTCAAAATAAATAATGTTTTGTTAAGACATACTGCAACACTTCAATGCAATGTTTTCCAACAGAAGTGCCATTTTACTGTAACTGGATAAAGACATGAATTTAGATTAATTTGTCAATGTTACCATTAGTTGATTTTCTAATATTTACACTGGAAAGGATGCCGAGTTGACAATGTACTATGGACAAGATCTTTACATGATTTGCTTCCAAGATTTAGCCAATTCTGTCAATTTGTTTTAGCCAAACCTAAAATAAAAATGTCATGATCCGCCAGTACTGTTGGTCCACACTACTTGTATTAGAGCTATTGTGATGCATTCTATTTTTGGAAAACATTAAAATAACAAATGTTGGATTTTGTGGGACTCTGGTTGGGGAAAACGTGTGCTTGTTTCGAGAGATGTTGCAAAACAGGACTGGCGGTAGAACGAATCAGTTGGATGGGTGTATGATTTCCATAGGCGGGCACGTTTTTTCACGGGCTTGCGCGTTGACACTTTTAAATGTGTGTAATTGTAAAGACCATAGGCAGCTGACGACAAACATAAGGAATAAGAAGACTTGCTGGTGTCGATGCAAGATCTGCCGAATCTGGCTGACCGTCGGCAGATTCGGTCGGCAGTCAGATCTTGCATCGACACGGGAATCACCGATGACATCTCCTTACAATTGCAAGATGGCTGCGTCGTTGAGAAAACGTGTGTTTACCATTTGAAACTAGCTAGCTACTCGCAGTTACCATGCTTTCATACATTTATCAAAATAATATAAAAACTATCTATGTGTTGGAAATTAAGATTATTATTTTGGATAGTTTAGAATTCGCTGGGGAGACAATACTTTTGAAAGTGTCGGAAAGAAAGTAGCCAGCTAGCTTGTCAGTGTGCTCCATTGCCATTGGTTGACTGGCAAAAAAAAAGCAACAGTGATCAGAAGAAACTAGCTAAAGATTTTAGCACATAATAAGCAATGACATTTTTTACATTTTTTTACATTTTTAGTCATTTAGCAGACGCTCTTATCCAGAGCAACTTACAGTTAGTGAATACATATATATATTTTTTTATACTGGCCCCCCGTGGGAATCGAACCCACAACCCTGGCGTTGCAAACACCATGCTCTATAAACTGAGCTACATCCCTGCCGGCCATTCCCTCCCCTACCCTGGACGACGCTGGGCCAATTGTGCGCCGCCCATGAGTCTCCCGGTCGCGGCCGGCTGCGACAGAGCCTGGATTCGAACCAGGATCTCTAGTGGCACAGTTAGCACTGCGATGCAGTGCCTTAGACCACTGCGCCACTCAGGAGTGAATGACCATGTCAGCCCTTACAATATTCGTCCGGAGTTTGCCAGTAGATGCATCTAACGACCGCCTGGAGGAGATATTCTCTGAGATTGGACCTGTGAAACACTGCTTTGTTGTCAAGGAAAAAGGTGAGACCGCTACTAGTTAGCTAGCTTGTTAACTTCATTTACATAACATTTTAGTCATTTAGCAGACGCTCTTATCCAGAGCGACTTACAGTTAGTGAGTGCATACATAATTTTTATATTTTTCATACCCCCCGTGGGAATGACATTTGTCATCTTTGTAAAATTGTGCTGATCTCAACGTTATGTCATGAAACTACAAGAATCCAGACCATGTCATGCTTTGTAATAATATTCAAGAATATGTGTGAAAAGGCCAGTCTGACATGTGGGCCCTTCAGGTGAAGACAAATGTCGTGGGTTTGGGTATGTTACCTACTCCATGGAGGAGGATGCACAGCGCGCCGTTAGAGGTGAAAGACTACAATGGACAGAAGATCAACGTGTCGGTGGCCAAGAAAAATCGAAACGACAAGAAAAGGAGAACAACGGGTATGGAAAACTTATGTGGATGCTTAGCTGTTATTTAGCTAGATGCCTACCTTACATTTTTTATGGTGAAGTTAGAGGATCAAACATTTTATTGTCATCTTGTCTTCTACACAGCCACAGCACCAAAAGAACCAGTACCACAAAAATAACATAAATCTCAAGGAAGTGTAGTATATGAAGAATTATTACTTTGCTAATGTTTTCAAGTGGAACCTGAGAGGATGTTTATTTAGTGTCAGAGGGAATTGTTTTAGGGTGACGCCCCATAGAAGACAGGGGATTGGACAGTAGAGGGAGCCACCCATATTTTGGGAATATTATAAGTACTGGGTTTAAACAAAGAAGAGCGGAGCGGACATTGTAATTTGGAAAACACTGCTCTCCGGGTGATCATGACATCTGTAAACTTATGCTGAAATCTTGTGACATGAATAAAACTTATGATCAAAGTTCAGTATAAGCGGACTCCTTTGTTTAACAGCAATAATTAGCAACATTGACTCGACACTACAAAATGGCGTCACGAACTGGATCGGTCTGCGTCTCTCCTTTGTTCCATTCATGGGCGCCGAGCTGACTCTCGTTCCAAAGTCATGGCCAGATAAGGGTGAGTTTCCTCACCACTTTGGGCATTTGTTAGTTCGAAGGCTATTTGAGTGTGCAAGGGGGAGATGTACCGTGTAAAGTACTTGTGTGTGCTGGTGTGGCTGTTATTGCTGTGGACTAGGGGTCTGTCATAACTATTCTAAATTTGGTTGCACTGGTGAACGGCGCAAATAGGGGGGAGTGTCTATAGAGATATTTTGAATAGGAATTCAAGAACAATCGATTGAAAGGAATAAGG
This sequence comes from Coregonus lavaretus, assembly GCF_964263955.1. Classification (NCBI taxonomy): domain Eukaryota; kingdom Metazoa; phylum Chordata; class Actinopteri; order Salmoniformes; family Salmonidae; genus Coregonus; species Coregonus lavaretus. The sequence continues at coordinate 15,176 of NW_028165681.1, read as the reverse complement.
CCAAGGTATATGTATACAAATTAGGACATTGCGAATCTGGAAAGACCTCTAAACAAGGCGATCTTTAGGATGGGCCGAAAATCCTGTAACATGTTAGATGGAATGGGTGAGTCCTGGGGACTGGAGGCTGTGGTATATACATTCTATTGCAAGTTACCGCTCAGCTGGTGTTTGACGAAGCATTTGTTTGATGTGACCGCTCATTGAATATCCATAGAACTCGCGGCAGCATAAAGTTAGGGACAAAGGAAAATGAATTTTACGGCGCAATGTAGGTTACATTGCTACATGCTACATGTTACATACATGCTACATGCTACATGCTAACATGTGACCTTAGAGGGCCATCGAGATGGAATAAAGCCTCTTAAATTATGTTTGTGTGTGTAGAATTTAAGTTCTAGGCTTTGTGAGCTCTGTTAAATGTTGTTTGGCTATGAGGAGAAAACGGAGTTACAGCGGGACTGTTAACTTTCTGTTTGGCTTGGGGAGAGAGCTGCTTGAGGGCTCCGTCCACGCTGAAATCGTACTGGTGAATGAACTGCGCATGCGTGTGATTTTGTGACTTTAGAGTTACGTAGGGAGAATATGCCACTGCCTACACTGGGTGCAAGGGGGAGACACAGACGCAGACAAAAGACAGAGATTTAGAGTCTAATGGTGTATTCTGGTTGTTACATCGGCTGTTTGACGATGAAACTGTTTTCTTGAGACATATTGAATTGATAAATGAGAGAGATATGTTGACGGATTAAAAATAAAAATAATTAAATAAATAAATAAAATAAAAATGTTATTGAGCTATTTATGCGATTCCTGAGTTAATTCTTAGCGCAAATGTGACTGGAGGAATATTGAATGGTTGAAATAACTCAGTGACTGCATAAACTACTAAATTCTTGTCTGTTTCTTTGTTCTTTTGTCATATGAGAGACGATAAGAGGAACGAGGAGAGAGAGAGAAAGAGAGGAAGTGCTGACGTGTACATCATGTGACAGGGTGTGACGCGACAAGAGGCTGCTGCGACAGGATCAAGTCAAAAGAGAATCAGGCTAGTGCTGTTCTGTTTACAAAGTCTTCCCCTACAGGATATTTGATGTTATGACAATTTGACAAAGACTTGGCAAAAGACTGATAAAATAAAAATGGCATTTTGGAGTTTCTGTGAATGAGTGGGTTTGATTAGAGTTGTGTTGGGAATCGAGTACTGACATTATTCTGTAAAATTAAGATAATTGGATGCTTATTAAGCAATGGGTTTTATGAGTACTGTAGTGTTGCTGGATTATAGGTGTTTTCTTTTTGGATTGCTCTGAAGTTGTCTACTTTCCTGTACTTTTCCTGATTGAAGGTGGTAAGATAGCCACTAATTGATAAATTAGTAAAATAGGAAATATATATATATATATATTTTGATTATTCATAAATTTATTGATTAATTGTTTAATTGAAGAAAAGAAAAAATATTAATTATTTTTTTGAATATTCATATTGTTATTGATTAATTTTTATTATTTAGGGGAAAAAAATGTTTTAGTTTATATTAAAAATTAAAGGGAGGACACTATAAGCTATATATTCTAAAATAATAATAAAATAATTCACAATAAAGGAATATAAAAGAGTTGTTACAATGGGGAAAAAGGACATAAGGACTATGAAGGTAATTACACCTGTTGATATAGTACAAAATAGTAATCCTTTAGTTAATGGTATTGCAGGGTTATCCGGCAAATGGAACAAACGTTGGCCTGACATTGAACAACCATGGCCAGTGGAAGGGACTCTTAACCCTGACGTAATCAACATAATGAAAGTGCTTCTGTCAATTCATAAAGCAGTTCAAAAGAGAGGGAAAAAAGGGAACAACGTAAAGAAAAGAGACAAAGAGAGCTGGGTGTTCTTAAGCTGTTTGAGAATGAAGGACAAAAACTGATAAAAGATGCCAGAGAAAAACTAATGGCAGAAGTCAGTACACCTTTCTCACATACGGATTCAGGAAAAAGACCCCCACCTTATGAGGAAGAAGTAGAGCGTAAGGACGTCTATCCTCAGCTTCCGGTGATCATTCAGGAGGGTGATTATTGCATCAGAGATGAAGAGGAACGAATAATAGAGAGAGGACAAGCAGAAACGACCATAAAAATGAATCCAAACTCCAGAAGTAAGAAAAAACCGAGATGTCTGGAAACTAAGAGAAGAATGAGGTTCGGAAAGATGAAGACAAAGATGAAGACTTGGAGAGTAAAGGTGCTTCATATTCAAGAGGATTTTACCCAACAATGATTAGCAAAGAAGAAATAGAAAGAGATATAGACCGATGCGTATCATGCCTGGATAAAGCGAATAGTTTAGAAGAAGTAACACAACTGGAGGAACAACTCAAGAAGCTGAAGATACAGAAGAAGAAACTGCTGAGAAAAGGATCCCAAGAATTGGAGGAGAATAATACATTGAGGCCAAGGAAAGAGAGAAAAGTAAGAAGATGATGGAAGATGATATTTCGAGGACAGAACTTAGAATATAACCTTTTGAAGAATACTGATATGTCAACAACAAGAAAGAGCAGGACCAAGAAACTGTCAGAAAACTTGATCAAATACAACTGGAGGGGAAGGAGAAGAAGAAGGAGAAGAAAAGCTTTGGTTATGAAGAATCAGGGTGAACCAAATCAACAATCACTGCTATAGCTTCAACTGAACAAGGTCAAATGCAATTGTACCAGCCACAACAAGTGGTATAAGTTGTTCCATATCCATATATAGTTTCTGGAAAGAGGGAATTTCTGAGGAAGATAAAGGAGCAAGTGAAGATCACCTGTACTCCAGGTGAACCCTTAAAGGAGCAAGGATTCTAGAGTGCCTAGAAGATCCGAAGGGGGGTGTCAGCTGGTAGCACCAATTAGGGAAAAAATATCCAACAATTGAAGTGAAAACAAAGGACTATGAGAAGTGATGGTGAGTAGAGGAAAAGCTTTTATCTGTGTTGAGCCTAAAGAGGTTACACATCTCACTATGTAAAATTAACTAATTAGGATAGGGATTTGAGGGAGTAAAACAGTTGATTACTCTTAAGGAACCAATTGAGCTCTGCTATAAAAATCAAAGAGAAATTAAAATACACATACTGGTATCAGAACATATACCTATTGCATTGTTTGGAAGAGATGCATTGTGTAAATTGAACTGTACAATAAGATGTACACTAGACGGCTGTCTGGTAGAAGATTTTAAAAGAGTAGGGTTTTTGGGAATCTATTAGACTGCCTATTAGACAATCTGTCTGAAAAATTAAGTTAAAAGGGGTGACTGTTATTCTTGGTTACATTCCTACACCAGGAGATTTCAAACTAGGCTAAAAGATGTTTAATCGTTTGCCAAGTCTGTGTGTGAAGAAGTCAGAAGCAGGTGGGGATTTCCCGATCAGATATTCAAAAAAATTGGTGGTAAGGGCTTTTGTGAATAAATCAGTGGAAAGGGTTTTTAAAAGTTAGGAGAAAAGATTAGATTAAAAAAGTTAGGAAAACTAGGGTTGAAGGAACTCTAGGACAGTAAGCTAAGTTTCAATGTTAGTTAGTAGTAAGAGAGAGAGAACTAGTGGTGATAGATGGAAATACAAGTCAGGAGTTCAAAGTCTTAGGGAGAATGGATGAAGTAACAACAAGGACATTAACACTTCAGCATATTAAAACAACAGTTAGAAGCAATTCAACTCTTTCAACATTGATAGTTATTGAAGCCATCAATATATCGCATTTGATTACAAGGGAGCCAATAGCTCCAGCACCAATTTTAGAGGAATTTCATAGTCTGGGAAGCCTACCATTGGAGGATAAGTCTAAGAGAGAAGTGGGGATTTTTCCAGGGTATGGTGTAAAATTTGGGAAGATAACATAGATAATATTACCTATACTTTGCAGGGTTTTGCAAATGAAACGATAAGAGGGTTTAACCTTCTGTCGAATACTCAAAGAAGTCACAGACTGACGCTGTTAAAACATGATATGGCTCTTGACTATATTCTAGCAAAACAAGGTGGCTTATGTTTGGCTATGACTTTGACGGGGGATGATTGTTATACTTTGATTCCAGATAGTTCAGATAATATCACTAGTGTTATAGATGCATTGAAGAATATAAGGGATGCATTTGGTAGATCTGAAGGAGCTGGATGGTCAGCGAAGTCTTGGTTGCAAGATCAGTTAGGCCCAGTGGGAGCAGTGATGGTTCAGATTTTAGTAGCAGCTTTGATAGCACTGTGTGTGATGTTTTTCTTTTGTAATTTGTTACTGACCTTTGCGAAAGCTATGATATTGAGATGGGTTGGAGTAGTGATGCCTGGAGACAACACTCAGATGCCGTTGTTGACTGTTCCTGATCTGGATGAAGAGGGACAAGTGGGACTGGATGGAGTATTGATGGATAAATATCATTTTTTGATTATTTGATTATTTTTTAAATGTTTTTCAATATTAGTGTGATTTTAGTATTTTGTTATGAATCAAAGGGGGGAAATAGGATAATGTGATTCATATATCATTTATATATCATTTTTTTATATTCTTAGTTGATATTGATGTTTTAATTTGAAAGTGTTGTTTTGCAAAAGATACTGTTTGGTCTTTTCTTTTCTTCCAGAAGCATTTGGGGGAATATGTAGAGATTGAAATACTCAAACAAGGACAATATGAAGGGACAATATGAAAGGAGAATATGAAGGGAAAGGAGGAGATGGAACAAGGAAGGTGTGGAAATGTTCCGATTCCATCATCAACGATGCATTGGAAGTCGACACTGCTGAGGAGATGAAGTGTAGTGGACTACATTCCAGTGTCTGCAATGAAATATAGACATATTTGCATGTGGAATACATAATTTGTGTCATATTCTTTCTGTATTAATTTTTGTAGAATGATATTTGATGTTATTGGATACATGTGGGGATCTTAGATGTTTTTGTTTATTTCGTGAATGCTTAGGGACATGAAGTCTAGGCAGGGATAGAGATAATCCACCGTAGGGTCCGATGGGTCGACCAGCCTGAGAGTGGACATTTTGGATAGTATTTTGTTTGCTGGGGCTTTCATGTGTATTTAATTGCATCATAGTTTCAAATGCATTGATAAAGATTTATGAATTGATCTGGAGTACTTAGGTGGTTGCCTGGGGCAGAGGGGCCGTGAGAGAATTTTACTGTCTTGATTGATGGATGGATATTTGGAAAGAAGGCTGCCAGACAGGTTTTTCGCTCTCACACTCCATAAAGATTTGTTCATATTTCATAGAAATGTATTTACACTCCATAGAAAAATGTGTTTTTGGTTTATTGTTAAAGATACTCAATAAGATAAATTGTTACTTGTCATAATCCTATTCTGTTTGTTTTCGAGACTTTTAGTTAGTCTCGAAGGGGGGAATGTAGTATATGAAGAATTATGACTTTGCTAATGTTTTCAAGTGGAACCTGAGAGGATGTTTATTTAGTGTCAGAGGGAATTGTTTTAGGGTGACGCCCCATAGAAGACAGGGGATTGGACAGTAGAGCGAGCCACCCATATTTTGGGAATATTATAAGTACTGGGTTTAAACAAAGAAGAGCGGAGCGGACATTATAATTTGGAAAACACTGCTCTCCGGGTGATCATGACATCTGTAAACTTATGCTGAAATCTTGTGACATGAATAAAACTTATGATCAAAGTTCAGTATAAGCGGACTCCTTTGTTTAACAGCAATAATTAGCAACATTTACTCGACACTACAGAGGCTTAAAGAAAAACGGAAGGAAAGCCAGACTGATCATAAGTAATCTCAGTTTCAAGGTATGACACACACTAGTGATGCGCGGAACCGCCTGACTGAGGCCTGCACCCAACCCTAACCCGCAAATATAGAAAATGCGCTGTACAGTCAGAGATGACCGAATTCGTTTTTGACTGGCCTTTTTTAGATAAGCCTATGTTTTTGCTTATAATTTCCAACATTTTAGGCTATTTGTTAGTCAACTTGTATATAATTACATACGTGCAGCTTCTCTTCTGTCATTACTTGTAGCCCTAGAAGACTAAATAAACCCTTGCTCACCAGAATGTCATAAATTGATCGAATCGATAGTTTCTCTTTCCTCTTTCATCTCTGCTTCTCTCCCGCAGCAAAGATGTTTGGGGACCAGGGAGAAAGTGCAATAAAAATAAAGGGGAAAGCTTTTCCATGCAACATTTCCAAGTGTCACCAGTTTGACCAGTTTTAAGGAAATTAATAGCTGTTAAAACGACCAACATGTTTTTGATAAGATTTCAGTTCGGCTTGGATGCATATTTTATGACGCTGATAAAGATGGCACCTTTACAGACGGTCCCTAACCGTGCATTTATTCTCTCCTAGATACTGAAAGAAAGAGATCATATTTCTCCACTCCTGATCCCGAGTAAAAGTGTTGCATTTGGTGTATAATTTTACTGCAAGAAATGCTTAATTCTAAGGGAGCTAATATTATACACTGCTCAAAAAAATAAAGGGAACACTTAAACAACACAATGTAACTCCAAGTCAATCACACTTCTGTGAAATCAAACTGTCCACTTAGGAAGCGACACTGATTGGCAATACATTTCACATGCTGTTGTGCAAATGGAATAGACAACAGGTGGAAATTATAGGCAATTAGCAAGACACCCCCAATAAAGGACTGGTTTTGCAGGTGGTGACCACAGACCACTTCTCAGTTCCTATGCTTCCTGGCAGAGGTTTTGGTCACTTTTGAATGCTGGCGGTACTTTCACTCTAGTGGTAGCATGAGACGGAGTCTACAACCCACACAAGTGGCTCAGGTAGTGCAGCTCATCCAGGATGGCACATCAATGCGAGCTGTGGCAAGAAGGTTTGCTGTGTCTGTCAGCGTAGTGTCCAGAGCATGGAGGCGCTACCAGGAGACAGGCCAGTACATCAGGAGACGTGGAGGAGGCCGTAGGAGGGCAACAACCCAGCAGCAGGACTGCTACCTCCGCCTTTGTGCAAGGAGGAGCAGGAGGAGCACTGCCAGAGCCCTGCAAAATGACCTCCAGCAGGCCACAAATGTGCATGTGTCTGCTCAAACGGTCAGAAACAGACTCCATGAGGGTGGTATGAGGGCCCGACGTCCACAGGTGGGGGTTGTGCTTACAGCCCAACACCGTGTAGGACGTTTGGCATTTGCCAGAGAACACCAAGATTGGCAAATTCGCCACTGGCGCGCTGTGCTCTTCACAGATGAAAGCAGGTTCACACTGAGCACGTGACAGACGTGACAGAGTCTGGAGACGCCGTGGAGAACGTTCTGCTGCCTGCAACATCCTCCAGCATGACCGGTTTGGCGGTGGGTCAGTCATGGTGTGGGGTGGCATTTCTTTGGGGGGCCGCACAGCCCTCCATGTGCTCGCCAGAGGTAGCCTGACTGCCATTAGGTACCGAGATGAGATCCTCAGACCCCTTGTGAGACCATATGCTGGTGCGGTTGGCCCTGGGTTCCTCCTAATGCAAGACAATGCTAGACCTCATGTGGCTGGAGTGTGTCAGCAGTGCCTGCAAGAGGAAGGCATTGATGCCATGGACTGGCCCACCCGTTCCCCAGACCTGAATCCAATTGAGCACATCTGGGACATCATGTCTCGCTCCATCCACCAACGCCACGTTGCACCACAGACTGTCCAGGAGTTGGCGGATGCTTTAGTCCAGGTCTGGGAGGAGATCCCTCAGGAGACCATCCGCCACCTCATCAGGAGCATTCCCAGGCGTTGTAGGGAGGTCATACAGGCACGTGGAGGCCACACACACTACTGAGCCTCATTTTGACTTGTTTTAAGGACATTATATCAAAGTTGGATCAGCCTGTAGTGTGGTTTTCCACTTTAATTTTGAGGGTGACTCCAAATCCAGACCTCCATGGGTTGATACATTTGATTTCCATTGATCATTTTTGTGTGATTTTGTTGTCAGCACATTCAACTATGTAAAGAAAAAAGTATTTAATAAGATAATTTCATTAATTCAGATCTAGGATGTGTTATTTTAGTGTTCCCTTTATTTTTTTGAGCAGTGTATTAGGCTATGTGAGAGGTCGAATTTGTATAGCGCCTCGCAATCATCACACTGCTATCATCCTCTTTTTACCACTTCACCAAATCGTTCCCAAACATTAGAATACTGTTCTGGCCCTCCCTTCTATTTATTTTCAACTCTCCATTTTGCAGCTTTTCTCTTGTTGAATGAAACTCTGACCTTTTTGCCTCAGTGGATCGATGTCAACTTTTTCTGCCCAAGTTCCCAGATGCGTTTGGCAATTGATGTATATTTGGCACGCTACAGTTAGGCCCTAAAGCTTAGGCTACGCAGCAATGGCAGATAAAAAAGAATGAAAGAAAAACCTAAATGTAGCCCATAGATATGAATTGCACAATAATTATACTGAGTGTACCTGCTCTTTCCATGACACAGATTTGACCAGGTGTATCCAGGTGAAAGCTGTGATCCCTTATTGATGTCACTTGTTAAATCCACTTCAATCAGTGTAGATGAAGGGGGGGAGACAGGTTAAAGAAGGATTTAAGCCTTGAGATAATTGAGACATGTATTGTATGTGTGCCATTCAGAGGGTGAATGGACAAGACTAAATATTTAAGTGCCTTTGAACGGGGTATTGTAGTAGGTTCCAGGTGCACTGGTTTGAGTGCGTCAAGAACTGCAACGCTGCTGGGTTTTTCACACTCAACAGTTTCCCGTGTGTATCAAGAATGATCCACCATCCAAAGGACATCCAGCCAACTTGACACAACTGTGAGAAGCATTGGAGTCAACATGGGCCAGCATCCCTGTGGAATGCTTTCGAAACCTTGTAGAGTCCATGCCCCGACAAATTGAGGCTGTTCTGAGGGCAAAAAGGGGTGCACCTCAATATTAGGAAGGTGTTCCTATTGTTTTGTACACTGTGTACATTCATGGATTTTAAATGCATTGTTTTCTCTTTATTCAACCTGGGACTGTGGGTTACGAGTCAACCCGTGCATCACTAACACACCCACACAGACAATCTTTCTCTTTGGCCTCCACTTTGTGCAAGGATGCTTTGTCTGCAGTTAGTTGTTAATGTTTGTCTTCGGTACCCACAGTGCTCTGAGGATGATCTGAAGCAGACCTTTGCCAAGTTTGGGACAGTTCTGGAGGCTAACATCCCCCTTAAACCAGGTACAGACTTAACCTTGAGAGAATCACCACCCAACCACACTAAGCACTGTTGAGCCTTTGTGGATTTAGTTGTGCAAAGACAACTGCAGAGTCAATATCATGTTTTCTATCTGGTGGCTGACTATTCCTCACTCTGTTTACCTTCCTGTGTGTGTATGTCATCAGATGGAAAGATGCGGGGCTTTGCGTTTGTCCAGTTTAAGAACGTCTTGGGGGCAGGAAAGGCCTTGAACGCAATAAACCTAAAGGAGATCAAAGGTGAGACACCTTAACCTGGTGTGTGTGTGTGTGTGAATTGAAAACCTGGTCAAGGTGTGGAGAACTGCTAGATGAAAAATATAAGGGGAACAACTTCTATATTTAAAAGTTTAATAGACAAAGACAGACATATGCATATGTGAAGACATACAGTTGAAAAACTCAGTTTTTCACAATTCCTGACATTTAATCCTAGTAAGAATTCCCTGTCTTAGGTCAGTTAGGATCACCACTTTATTTTAAGAATGTAAAATGTCAGAATAATAGTAGAGAGAAGGATTTATTTCAGCTTTTATTTATTTCATCACATTCCCAGTGGGTCAGAAGTTTACATACACTCAATTAAAATTTGGTAGCATTGTCTTTAAATTGTTTAACTTGGGTCTGTCACACCCTGGCTATGGGACTCTAGTTGTTGAGCCAGGGTGTGTTTGTTCTATGTGGTGTGTTTCTATGTTGGGGGTTCTAGTTCGTCTATTTCTATGTTTTGCCTGAGTGACTCCCAATCAGAGGCAACGAGTGTCAGCTGTTGGCTGGTTGTCTCTGATTGGGAGCCATATTTAAACTGTCTGTTTTCCCTTTGTGTTTGTGGGTTTTTGTTCCGTGTTCGGTCATTGTTACCGTTGGACGTCACGAGTCGTTTCTTGTTTTGTTTATGGTAGATTATCACTAAAGATAATAAAGTTCACCATGTTCGTTCAACACGCTGCGCATTGGTCTCTCCCTGACGATCGTGACAGAAAAACCCACCAAAACTGGACCAAGCAGCGTGAAGAGGAGAGAGGAAGGACTTGGGATCGATGGAGTAGGGGTCTCGACTGGGCTAAGCCGAGTGAAGAGCAGAGAGGGTGGACTTGGGAACAGTGGAGGAAGAGTCTCGACTGGGTCAAGCCTAATGAAGAGCAGAATGGCTGGAGTTGGAGGCAGAAGAGCGAGAGTTGGGCGAAAACTATAGAGGCCTGGCCCACGGGGAGGAGAGACCCCCAGAAATTTTTTAGGGGGGGGCTCACGACGTCGGGGCAGCAGGAGGCCGTGATAGAGCGGTCCAGCGGGTTGGCAGAGGAGGCCGCCATGTTAAGGGGGCCACTGGTCACTAAGGGGAAGGAAAGTGTGGAGGCACGGCGAGAGGTACTGGGGTGTGTTACCAGTCCGGTCCGGCCCGTTCCTGATCCCCGCGTAGGGCCAGGGGTGTGTGTCCCCAGTGCGGTCCGGTCTGTTCCTGTTCCTCGCATCGAGCCTGTGGTGCGCGTCGCCAGCCCGGTCCGGCCTGTTCCTGCTCCCCGCATCGAGCCTGTGGTACGCTTCGCCAGCCCGGTCCGTTCCTGCTCCCCGCACCAAGTCAGTAGTGCGCTTCGTCAGCCCGGTCCGGCCCGTTCCTGCTCCCCGCACCAAGTAAGTGGTGCGCTTCGTCAGTCCGGCACGGCCCGTGCCTGCTCCCCGCACCAAGCCTACGGTGTGCGTCGCCAGCCCGGCCCGGCCTGTTCCTGCCCCTCGCACCAAGCCTACGGTGCGCATCGCCAGCCCGGTAAGGCCCGTTGCTGCTCCACGCACCAAGCCTACGGTGCGCGTCGCCAGCCCGGCCCGGCCTGTTCCTGCCACTCGCACCAAGTCTACGGTGTGCGTCGCCAGCCCGGCCCGGCCTGTTCCTGCCACTCGCACCAAGTCTACGGTGCGAGTCGTCAGCCTGGTCCAGCCCGTTCCTGCTACTCGCACCAAGCCAGGGGTGCGAGTCGTCAGCCTGGTCCAGCCCGTTCCTGCCACTCGCACCAAGCCAGGGGTGCGAGTCGTCAGCCTGGTCCAGCCCGTTCCGGCCACTCGCACCAAGCCAGGGGTGCGAGTCGTCAGTCCAGTGAGGCCCGTTGCTGCTCCACGCACCAAGCCAGGGGTGCGTATCGTCAGCCAGGTCCGGTCCTTTCCTGCCTCACGCACCAAGCCAGGGGTGCGCGTCGTCTGTCCGGCACAACCTGTGCCTGGGTCACCGGTGCCTAACCAGGTACCGGTCAACGGCTCCACTACGGAGTTGAAGCTAACCGCTCCTGCTACGTCCAGTCCAGTTCTAGCCAGCGGGGCCAGACCGGACCAGGGGCACTATGGGGGGTTTGTTGGAGGGTGGTGGGCAAGCCCGGAGCCAGAACCGCCGCCGAGGAGGTATGCCCACCCAGCCCTCCCCTGTTTTGCTCTTTTTGAGGCGCGGTCGCAGTCCGCGCCTTTAGGGGGGGGGGGTACTGTCACACCCTGGCTATGGGACTCTAGTTGTTGAGCCAGGGTGTGTTTGTTCTATGTGGTGTGTTTCTATGTTGGGGGTTCTAGTTCGTCTATTTCTATGTTTTGCCTGAGTGACTCCCAATCAGAGGCAACGAGTGTCAGCTGTTGGCTGGTTGTCTCTGATTGGGAGCCATATTTAAACTGTCTGTTTTCCCTTTGTGTTTGTGGGTTTTTGTTCCGTGTTCGGTCATTGTTACCGTTGGACGTCACGAGTCGTTTCTTGTTTTGTTTATGGTAGATTATCACTAAAGATAATAAAGTTCACCATGTTCGTTCAACACGCTGCGCATTGGTCTCTCCCTGACGATCGTGACAGGGTCAAACGTTTCGGGTAGCCTTCCACAAGCTTCCCACAATAAGTTGGGTGAATTTTGGCACATTCCTCCTGACAGAGCTGGTGTAACTGAGTCAGGTTTGTACGCCTCCTTGCTCGCACACACTTCTTCAGTTCTGCCCACAATTTTTCTATAGGATTGAGGTCAGGGCTTTGTAATGGCCACTCCAATACCTTGACTTTGTTGTCCTTAAGCCATTTTGCCACAACTTTGGAAGTATGCTTGGGGTCATTGTCCATTTGGAAGACCCATTTGCGACCAAGCTTTAACTTCCTAACTGATGTCTTGAGATGTTGCTTCAATATATCCACATAATTTTCCTTCCTCATGATGCCATCTATTTTGTGAAGTGCACCAGTCCCTCCTGCAGCAAAGCACCCCCACAGCATGATGCTGCCAACCCCGTGCTTCACGGTTGGGATGGTGTTCTTCGGCTTGCAAGCAGCCCCCTTTTTCCTCCAAACATAATGATGGTTATTATGGCCAAACAGTTCTATTTTTGTTTCATCAGACCAGAGGATATTTCTTAAAAAAGTAAGATCTTTGTCCCCATGTGCAGTTACAAACCGTAGTCTGGCTTTTTTATGGCGGTTTTGGAGCAGTGGCTTCTTCCTTGCTGAGCGGCCTTTCAGGTTATGTCGATATAGGACTCGTTTTACTGTGGATATAGATACTTTTGTACCTGTTTCCTCCAGCATCTTCACAAGGTCCTTTGCTGTTGTTCTGGGATTGATTTGCACTTTTCGCACCTCGCATCTCTAAGAGACAGAACGCGTCTCCTTCCTGAGCGGTATGACGGCTGCGTGGTCCCGTTTTGTTTATACTTGCGTACTATTGTTTGTACAGATGAACGTGGTACCTTCAGGCATTTGGAAATTGCTCCCAAGGATGAACCAGACTTGGAGGTCTACAATGTTTTTTCTGAGGTCTTGGCTGATTTCTTTTGATTTTCCCATGTCAAGCAAAGAGGCACTGAGGTTGAAGGTGGTAGGCCTTGAAATACAGTGGGGAAAAAAGTATTTAGTCAGCCACCAATTGTGCAAGTTCTCCCACTTAAAAAGATGAGAGAGGCCTGTAATTTTCATCACAGGTACACGTCAACTATGACAGACAAAATGAGAAAGAAATATCCAGAAAATCACACTGTAGGATTTTTAATGAATTTATTTGCAAATTATGGTGGAAAATAAGTATTTGGTCAATAACAAAAGTTTCTCAATACTTTGTTATATACCCTTTGTTGGCAATGACACAGATCAAACGTTTTCTGTAAGTCTTCACAAGGTTTTCACACACTGTTGCTCGTATTTTGGCCCATTCCTCCATGCAGATCTCCTCTAGAGCAGTGATGTTTTGGGGCTGGGCAACACAGACTTTCAACTCCCTCCAAAGATTTTCTATGGGGTTGAGATCTGGAGACTGGCTAGGCCACTCCACGACCTTGAAATTGGCTGACTAAATACTTTTTCCCCCCGCTGTACATCCACAGGTACACCTCCAATTGACTCAAATGATGTCAATGAGCCTATCAGAAGCTTCTAAAGCCATTACATTATTTTCTGGAATTTTCCAAGCTGTTTAAAGGCACAGTCAACTTAGTGTATGTAATCTTCTGACCCACTGGAATTGTGATACAGTGAATTATAAGTGAAATAATCTGTCTGTAAACAATTGTTGGAAAAATTACTTGTGTCATGCACAAAGTAGATGTCCTAGCCGACTTGCCAAAACTATAGTTTGTTAACAAGAAATGTGTGGAGTGGTTGAAAAACGAGTTTTAATGACTCCAACCTAAGTTTATGTAAACTTCCGACTTCAACTGTATGTTCCTCTAAGAGGTTTGCAGCAAATCTCTCACCCTCCAGAGGGGAGGGTTGACCTAAATACCCTTGCCTTATCTGTTTGTTGTTTCACCCTTCCATGCCCGGTGCCAAAACATTAAATCAAGGTGGAGACCTTGAGGTTGAATAGACTATACATTTTAAACATCTTAATCGTTTAAGGACACCTATGGCCGGTTTTATGGCTCAGGGGCCCAGATCCCATTTACTGAGACCTGCTTTACGGTGACCTCTGACCTGAGAGAGGGTACCTAGAGGCCAAATTCCTTTAGGGAATACTCATCAGAAAATAGCTTTCTTAAGTGTGTGTGTGAGAGAGCGAGACCTTTTTCTGCCCTGTGAATATCTCTGATAAAGATGGGGCACATCTCAATAGTCTACTGTAGCTTCCTCTGCTGTGATCAAGTCATTATATCCTCTGTCCTTTACAGGAAGGCAGGTAGCTGTGGATTGGGCTGTGGCTAAAGACAAGTTTGTCGCTACTCAGCCAGGAGCTAAGAAAGAGGAAAAGGTCGCAGCAGAGAAAGCGGCACCTGAAAGTGACTCGGAAGAGGAGGCGGAGGAGGAAGAAGTAGAAGAAGAGAAGAAACCATTAGAACATTCAAAGAACAAGTATGAACTTTTGCTGTCTGTAATCTCTATTTCTGCATGTCCTCAGTTTGAGATGGGCTGTAAAGATGTAGACGTTGACCTAGATGTAATTAAGCAATAAGGCATGAGAACCCAGGGATTATCGTGTGAATAACTGCCGACTAAGGGTTGTTATAAGACCCAACGCGGTGGGCCAGAGAAACAGCCCATAGGAGGGAGTTATTTCACTATAATTCCCATTTTAGAAAACAGTTACCAACATATTTTTAAAAAGATGAATGACATGTTTTCATAAATGAAAATGAGTAAATTAGTTTAATTTCGTCCTTCCACCAGACGATATAGTCCGGGCAAAAGCCAGTTGTTAGTTCTGAGATTCTGAAGTTGCTAGCCAAAGAAGCTGTTTGTCCATTCCAAACATTCTAAGCAAAAAAGGTTGCCATGCAGGCTAGCTACTTCTCCTTTGCTAGCTAGCCAACTAAAGCTAACACACAATCAAATCAAGCAGCTAAAATGACAACAGACTACGCATTTTAGTTTGTTTTACCTTTGTTTCTATTGCCATTTATTTTGATATATCCATTAAAATGATCCTGATAAATGAATTAGTCTGGCTCAGAGATGTTGTCAGTAATGTTCATTCTCTCCTATGGAATGGTGGAGATCGC
>NW_028165682.1:0-22564 GCF_964263955.1 Coregonus lavaretus | reverse complement strand
GTTTGGTCTAATTGTGTTCCTGTTGCTCTCCTGGGGCTCTGTGGGGTCTGTTTGTGAACAGAGCCCCAGGACCAGCTTGCCTAGGGGACTCTTCTCTAGGTTAATCTCTCTGTAGGTGATGGCTTTGTTATAGAAGGTTTGGGAATTGCTTCCTTTTAGGTGGTTGTAGAATTGAACGGCTCTTTTCTGGATTTTGATAATTAGCGGGTATCGGCCTAATTCTGCTCTGCATTCATTATTTGGTGTTTTACATTGTACACGGAGGATGTTTTTGCAGAATTCTGCATGCAGAGTCTCAATTTGGTGTTTGTCCCATTTTGTGAATTCTTGGTTGGTGAACGGACCCCTGACCTCACAACCACAAAGGGAAATGGGTTCTATAACTGATTCAAGTATTTTTAGCCAGATCCTAATTGGGATGTCAAATGTTATGTTCCTTTTTATGGTGTAGAAGGCCCTTCTTGCCTTGTCTCTCAGATCGTTCACAGCTTTGTGGAAGTTACCTGTGGTGCTGATGTTTAGGCTGAGGTATGTGTCGTTTTTTGTGTGCTCTAGGGCAATGGTGTCTAGATGGAATTTGTATTTGCGGTCCTGGCAACTGGACCGATTTTGGAACACCATTATTTTTGTCTTACAGAGATTTACTGTCAGGGCTCAGGTCTGACAGAATCTGTGCAGAAGATCTAGGTGCTGCAGTAGGCCCTCCTTGGTTGGGGACAGAAGCACCAGATCATCAGCAAAAAGTAGACATTTGACTTCAGATTCTAGTAGGGTGAGGCCGGGTGCTGCAGACTGTTCTAGTGCCTTCGCCAATTCGTTGATATATATGTTGAAGAGGGTGGGGCTCAAGCTGCATCCCTGTCTCACACCACGGCCCCTGTGGGAAAGGGGAAAGGGAAAGGGGGATGGATACCTAGTCAGTTGTACAACTGAATGCATTCAACTGAAATGTGTCTTCCGCATTTAACCTAACCCCTCTGAATCAAAGTGGTGCGGGGGCTGCCTTTATCAACATCCACGCCATCAAAATAAATATGTGTGTTTTTTTGCCAATTTTAAATGCACACTTGTTGTTTGTGTACATGGATTTTATAATGTCGTATGTTTGTCCCCCGACACCGCTTTCCATCAATTTCTACAGCAGACCCTCATGCCAAATAGAGTCAAAAGCTTTTTTTTTTTATCAACAAAGCATGAGAAGACTTTTGCCTTTGTTTTGGTTTGTTTGTTTGTCAATTAGGGTGTGCAGGGTGAATACGTGGCCTGTCGTACAGTAATTTGGTAAAAAAGCCAATTTGACATTTGCTCAGTACATTGTTTTCACTGAGGAAATGTACGTCTTCCACATCTTGTATTTATTCTTCAGAATTGTTTTGTCTTAATCTCTAAAACCCAGATAAGAAGTCTCAGAAAACAATCAGACATCTGGAGTTCATGGATGGTTCAACAGATGTGCTTAATACACATCCTCCCCTGGTGTGACTTTCCGCTACCAGTTTAAAGTGAACAAATTGAAAACGGCCAAATCTCTGCTTCGTGTGAACCATGTTCCTCTGATAAGCTCTCTCTCTCTCTCTCTCTCTCTCCCTCTCCCTCTCTCTCTCTCTCTCTCTCTCTCTCTCTCTCTCTCTCTCTCTCCCTCTCTCTCTCTCTCTCTCTCTCTCTCTCTCTCTCTGTCTCTCTCCCTCTCTCTCCCCCTCTCTCTCTCTCTCTCTCTCTCTCTCTCTCTCCTCTCTCTCGCTCTCTCTCTCTCTCTCTCCCTCTCCCTCGCTCTCTCTCTCTCTCTCTCTCTCTCTCTCTCTCTCTCTCTCCCTCTCTCTCTCTCTCTCTCTCTCTCTCTCTCTCTCTCTCTGTCTCTCTCCCTCTCTCTCCCCCTCTCTCTCTCTCTCTCTCTCTCTCTCTCTCTCTCTCTCTCTCTCAGTCATTAGCTAAATGCTTTACGCACGCCTTGACTTTGTGTCATTACGGAGTCGGGCAACAGAGAGAGAGAGAGAGAGAGAGAGAGTAAGAGAGAGAGAGAGCGAGAGAGAGGGAGAGCGAGAGCGAGAGCGAGAGAGAGACATGCGTGCCTGATTTTTCAAGGATCCTCAAGTAGAGCTTAAAATTAAAGTGTGGGAACCACTCCATAAGCTTTCTCCTCTCCTCGGTTTCTCCCCAAATGGCACCCTATTCCCTAAATAGAGCACCACTTTTGACCAAAGCCCTAAGGGCCTTGGTCAAAAGTAGTTCTCTATATAGGGAATAGGGTGCCATTTGGGACGCATCCTGTTTCTCTATCAGCGCTCAGAAGCCCGGCCCGTCCTCCATCTATCCACTCTGAGAGAGAGCTGTTAAACCAACCAACGTCACATCGCATCACACTGAGACTTTAATACTCAGTTAATTACTCTCATCTTGACCTGGGACTAAAAGGAGACGCTGTGTTTCCATGATCTAGCGTAGAAAACGCATCAGCTCACGCTCTCTTTAATAGCTTTAATTAGCCGTTAAAGGTAGCCGGTTTGCCGCTAAGTGACCGATGAGTCGTTATATGGTAATATGTTTCTAATATGTATAGCTATGGCCCTCGACGTTTGTCTAAAGAGATGGTGCATTGGATTGTATTTTGTATGGAGATGGCGGTGATAATATACCAGATGAATCTATCCAATTATAACAAATGAAAAGCCTGTAACAGCCAGCCAGCAAGGCAGCAACTCAGACAGGCCATATCAAATGATTATTCATACCAGTGATAATGGAATGTAATTAATGTGCCAAACTATTGACAATGGGATCCTTTTCAGAGGAGCTGTTTCAACGTCAGTTTGATCCTGATGATGAAAGGTTATACCCTCTCATTAAAGCAAGACAAAACATAGACATTATCTATCGATGGGGAGTTTGGTTATTTTCTCATAGCAGAATGAACAGGGCATCAGATTAGGTGTGCTGACCTAGTATCAGTTTTCCTTTTCAGATCGTAATGAATAAAAGAGGGGGGACCTGATCCTAGATCAGCACTCTTACGCTGAGACACTTAATGAATAAGTGCCCAGATCTTTTTGCTCCTTTTGCTCAGCAGAAACTCTTTCAGATCCTGATGGTGTTGATAGCAGAACTTTTACTGCTCTAGCCCTCATAAGTAATGTAGTTTCTAGTCTATTTGCTGGATGATGGCCGGCCCAGTCAGTGGTGAGCTCTATTCACACTGGATGATGGAGCTAATGGGTGCTGATGGTTTTTAATGTAGAGTGATATTCCACTCAATGCAGGCCAGCACCATTGATATTATAAGGGGGTTGGGCCTCTGAAACTGTTTTAGCGAAAAGCAACAAGCATTGATTTATGGGAAATTAAAGCAGCACTTCTCAATCTCGGCTTCCGCATTACTGCACTATTGGAGCTAGAAGCACAAGCATTTCTCTACACCCGCAATAACATCTGCTAAACATGTGTATGTAACCAATAACATTTGATTTGATTTGATTTGTTAACATTGACATCAAATGTCTAATGACGTTTTTAGGGGCAAATGTACTTAACTGCTACTGAATCATTTGAATTGTGTTTTAACCGCCCCCAAAACCACCCAGGCTTTTGTATGGAGGCCCTTACCACATAACTAAAAACCCAAACTCCCACCCCTCAGTTTAGAAACACAAATGGCAGGGCCTCAGTGTGGGCAGAAACAGAACCTCTAAATGAAGGTGACCTGTGCTGCCCTGCTCCGGTAGCTGGATAAAAACCAAGAAAACAGAGAGCGAAGCCGGCAGGTAGCCTAGTGGATAGGAATGTTGGGCCAGTAACCGAAAGGTAGCCTGTTCGAATGCCTAAGCTAGGTGAAACATCTGTCAATGTGCCCTTGAGCAAGGCACTTAGCCCTAATTGCTCCTGTAAGTCGCTCTGGATAAGAGCATATGCTAAATTACAATAAGTGTAAAAGTGTAAACCTAAAAATAAACTGAACAGTGAGTCCATAGCACCTTTATCACACAGAGGAGGGTGCCTCTTTCATGGTGTTTCTCCTGAGGAGTCAACACATGAAAACATCTCTTTCTATCATGGTGTTTTTCCTGACACATAGGAGCAGTGGGAGATGCCAACATGATGCCTATGGTATGCACCTCCTTCTGACAATATGCTCTCTCTACTCTACCGCCTAACCCGTGTGTGAGTCAGTGTGCAGGCACACATGCATGCCTGTCAGTGTGAAAGAAGGGAGGGACAAGAGGTGGTGCATGCATGCTGTCTATCCTGGCTCACATTTCTCTGTGGTGTAGAACGGTGTGCCGCCGGGCAGGCCACCAAGCACTGCCTCTTAAAGGCATGATGGGAATTGCTTCACAGTCAGGCACGGAACTCAATATTCTAATACCTTCCCGGGGAGCGATGGAGAGAGAGAAAACATAACCTGTCAATTACCCATGGCACAACCGCTGAAAGATTCATTGGAAACCGCCAGAATGTTCTACAAGACCAAGCATCTCTCAGAACAGAGAATATCAGCTGTTTTGTAAGGCTAGCTGACTAATTACAATGATAAGTCAACAGCATTAAATCTGAATCTCACATAATAATAGTTTAAGTGAATTATATATAGTAGAATTAAGTTGATTACTTGAATTATGAAAAAAGGTAGTCAGATGATAAAGCACTGGTCATTTTCTTTGAATAAGCTATATCTGAAGTCATGTCTGCAATGATTGCATTGGTTTCCGGGAATCCAGAATGTTTAGGGGACACTACCATCCAACAGCATGCATGATGTATCATCAGGATTAATTTCCGACAATTTATTTTTCCCCCGGCATTTGGAGCATTGTTTACTGGGAGGAGATAAAGTTTTGGCAGCGCTTGTCTTTCTCAGTCAAGTTAGTTGCTGCGATGATTGGATTTACTCGTAACATGAACAAACAAGTGAACAGGCAAAAACAAGTTCCGATTCTGATTAGCGGTATGAATAACTGAGCATGCCACCCAGACATCTCCTCTGAATCTCTGCTCTCATTAGATCGATTCTTCCAGCATCATCATCACACACAGACTGCAAAATGAAGAATAATCTAAATAATCCCACACAGCATGTCATGAAGCCCACAAACACACTCACACACACAGACACTCACACACACACACACACTCACATGCAGGCACACACGAACACACACACATGGAAATGGCTTAAAACAGACACACAAGATCATGTTCATAATCATGTTCCGACAAAGCTGTTGAACTGGACCAGGGTTCATCATGACCCAGGCTTCGGGTCAGGAAGACCTGGCCATTGGTTCCCATGCAGAGGGCAAAGCTGAAATGACGTTAATACAACCAGCAGCTTTGCCATGCTGGGTTGGAAGTGATGTTGGATGTGATCTGACTCTGGCCAGGCCATGGATGGGATCCATGGGTGAGGTGATGACATGAGGTCAATGTGAACACAACACACACACCATCTTATCTGATGATGGAAAAGCCACAGCTCTGGTTGCATGCTCTCCTGCCAGCCAAGCCATCAGGCCTATTGAAAGAGATCCCCTATGATCCCTCCTCGTCCCCGCACCTCCCCCTGAGCACACCAGATTACTGATATCATTATAATGGATGGTCTGGCATGGTGGCTGCGGTCACATTTAATTTGGCATGTCCTGATATCTACACTAGATAATCAGCCTTTACACCTAAGGGAGGGAGGGAGAGAGAGAGAGAGAGAGAGAGAGAGAGAGAGAGAGAGAGAGAGAGAGAGAGAGAGAGAGAGAGAGAGAGAGAGAGAGAGAGAGAGAGAGAGAGAGAGACAGAGAAGGAGGGAGAGAGCGCGTTGAGTGAGAGAGACAGTGAAGGAGAGAAAGAGAGAAAGGTAGCATGAGGGAAAGAGAGAAGAAGAGAGAGAGAGTGTTATACAGCATACACACCGAAGGGGCAAAGGGAGTCTGGCTGCACTTGTCAGATGTACATTCTAAGAAGGGTAACCTACTTTAGGCTTCTCAGAAGACGCACAATAGAAACTGATTCACTTGGACATCTCTCAACACTGATGAAACATTTAAAGGTACAATCTGCAATATTTACACCTCTTCAATGCTCAATTCGATTAACAATACCTATTATATTCTTGAGGAAAATAATATATGCCTCTCGAGCTTAGTACAACTGCCTTATAACAATATGGTTAAAACAACGTTGTTCTCACGGACTGATCTCATTCATGGAGCTTTATAATAAACCAAGTGGAAGGGCTGCCATTTGGCTGAAAAACTAATTATGGATTGTGCCTTTAAATTGGAGCTGGTGTTTGCTTCCTTATATAATGCATCTGTTTCGTATATCCAACATAGAGATCCTATAAATCTGTAATTCTAATGGTACCAATATCACACAAACATATGAAATCAGATTTCCTTTGTGATGACTGGGCTGGATTACTGTTGACATAATCTGACTTCATTCATTACACTTCAATACTAGGTTTTGATCGTCTTTTTATCAACACAATCAGTATTCAGTCATCCCTACTGAGGTTAATAGAATTGAAACTATCTTGTTTGTTGATGTGAGGGAAATATTCCTATCAACTGCACCAAGATTCTTTCTCCTGCAGGCTGCTCTTCTTGGAGTTATAGGCTACTTTAACTATACACGCATTTATACATGCATTTCAATCACCACTTTATCCATAGTGGCATTGTTGAGAAGAAGTGTCACAGAACTTCTAGTATTGCATTTAGTTTGTGCATTTAGTAAACTCCATCTACACCATTCTCCATCATAAACTATTCCTTGATTCCCTCCGAAATAGTATTATTGAAGACATTCAGCCCAGCTAAAGAAAGTTATTTATCAGTTGGTGGAAATGGGAATTCTTGTTTGAAAGATACTGGCGTCTATATTTTGCTGTTGCTCCCTCCCACAGAATGGGCTTTCAGTCCTATAACAGATACATTTCCCCAGAGCAGCAGAGTGACGGCCTGAAATGCTATTTCCTTTGAAGGGCTTACCATACATATTTCAGCTGTGCACTACCAACAACGCTCAGGGAGCAGAAACACATCGCCAATCTCCTCCACTGCATTGCAATGTGATTATATTCATTCAAGCTGAGCATCTATCCATTGTTCTATCAATTTATTTCCAGTGTCTCTCTGTATCTCTCTTTCCGCTCATCTGTCAGAGTTTAGGTCTAGAGACTTGAAAGCTACCTTTTTAAAAGCGTGATAGAAGAAATCAGCATACAGAAATGAATGTGTTCTTCACGAGAGAAAAAAAATATATATATATGCAGCAATATATGCAAGTCAAGAACCCCCCTTTTAAGTGATCTTTTGAACTTCATTTTGAATGAAGATGAATAGAACACAGAACAGGAAGGTTCTAAGAATGAATAGAATAGAACCACTAGAAAAGTGCAGAGTTCTTTGAACAAAGATCACAGGATTGTAAAAGAAAAGATTCACCATTGGTCTCTTTATTTTTTCCAGTAGCAACTCATGCAAAATAGAGGCGGTAGATCAGAGGAATTCAGAGAGAGAGACCAACGTTTTCACTCAATACTAATGAGATGATCACTGCCAGAAATATATCTATGAATATCTATCTTTCTGGAGAGAAAAACTGTTTGAGTTCTTTCCCTTAATCCGTTCCCTATCAGATCTAGGCTAATCATCACTTCACAGCCTTCTTGTTGCTGGAAACATTTCAGCTAATAAAACACAACCAGCATCCAAAGACTCAGAGCTTGTCGAAGCAGGTCAACTCTGATATTAGAAATGGAAAACCTCTCCAGCTGACCACTAACACTCAGCCATTAACATATGTTTCCATCATAACAAACTGAGATTGACACATATAAACCATGATCGGTATCGTGACCATATCTTTGTTATGACTGATCAATAAACATGATCGATCAGATATGAAGGGCACCATATACTCTGTCTGGGGGGCTCTGTCTGGATCAAACATTGCTGTAGAACAGGGGGTGTTCAAACCCGGGCCTTTAGGTCTACAGTACTGCTGGTTTTATTTCCTCCCTGGTAGTTGATTGATTGTAATTTTATTGACTGAACTAGAGTCAACTCACCAGGATGTACACCACTGGCAAAGATGAAACCCAGCAGTGTTACAGACCTCAAGGCCTGTATTTGAACCCTCTGCTATAGTTTGTGGGGTCTAGTTACACTGTAGTTACTTCCTCCTCTTTACAAATCATCTAGGCTCAGTTCTACCTAACCTCTGTCCTAACCTCCACCATTGTGATCTAAAGTACCAGGCCAGTATGGCTACAAAAAAGGCAGGAAAGTATACCCAGACTGACGAGAGAAGGATCAGCGCTTGGCTACGTGCCGACTGAGTCATCAGCCTGACAAAGGCGCCGTTCAACCGTCTAATTTAAGAGCTGCTTCTTCTCCGTCTGATTAACAATTTACTAGGGCCATCAGTCAGCCCCTCCATTGTGGCATAATCAGCGTCACAAACCGAACCGATTGCACCGGCGCTCTGAAACACACCCATCATCATGAGAAGTATATACAACAGGATATGCAGCGTTCGGTCACCATAGGGTTGACTTGACTTGTCATTGTGTTGGATGTGCTCGTGCCATAGCATTAACCCTCTGTGTCAGATGAACTGGTCCCAATAGGCCTGGTTGACTAACTGACATTCTACTACTGTACTGCACGTGCCAAAATAGAGTACCGAGGACACAGCTTTAACCCTCTTTGTCAGATAGGGTTAACTTCATGGACATAGTACAGTACTACACAGCTTTAACCCTCTGTGTCAGATAGGGTTAACTTCATGGACATAGTACAGTACTACACAGCTTTAACCCTCTGTGTCAGATAGGGTTAACTTCGTGGACATGAAACGGTACTACACAGCATTAACTAGCTGTGTTAAATTGGGCCCAGATAGATTAAACCACCCAAGTTACACGGTATACACCAGCACATGCAACGGTCATTCTATTCAGGCCTGTACGACTTCAAGTTTAAAGTTTCAATGTTTATTTGTCACATACACAGGATCCAGCAGGTGTAAAACAGTCCAGTATATACAGAGGGACTTGACTTGACTTGGAACCTGTCAGATAGGGTTGACACGGTCCTATACTGTGTGTGCCTTGTGCCAGTACACAGGACCCAGGACTGTGTCAGAACTTTCATGGGAGGACCAACACATGCACTGGTCGATCCTGATAGGGATGGTTATACTTTACTTGACATTGTGCGTGCCTCATGCCAGTATAGAACACACTATTAACCCAATGTGGCAGAGAGCGTTGATTTAGTTGACATGGTACTCTACTGTATCTAGCTCATGCCAGTACCGATAACATCGTATTAACTCTGTGTGTCAGATGTCAGATAGTCCTCTGCTCTGCTGAAGCCCCTGAGAGTGGCTTGCCATATCGGGAAAACGAGATGGCCCGTCCCGTCAGTTAGCTAGCTCACAGAGCCATCCACCTATGTATACACGCATATCTGATAGAGCAATACAGTGAGAGGAGCATCAGATTAAAAATATGTGATGGATACTGGAAATCAGGGGCGCAATTTTCACTGGGGCCGGGGGGGGGGGATATGTCCCCCCACATTCTGAAATTGCATTTCCATCCCCCCCCCCCAGTTGTATTATTGGAAGGTGATACAAAACTAGGCAAGGGTGTGCTTTAGGACCATGCAGATTCCTCCAAGCGGTCGGGTAGGCTGTTTGGAGTGTTTATCCGACTGGATAAAAATAATAATACTACAAATATATATTTATGTCCCCCCCCCCACTTCTAAAACCAAAGTTGCGCTCCTGCTGGAGATAGTGACGTAGTGGATTGCCCCAGGGGCGTTCGTGTGGTTACTCGGTTTGTTGGCTGTATGATGTATCATATCTAAACTGAGCATCTGTTCTGCATACGGTCCCTTGCACTGTATGTGACGTGGGTCCTAATATTTCACGATGTTACTGTTGATGTTTGATCTTGCCTGCCATGAGTAGGCTTCTTTAAAAGATGATGATACCGTTTATGTTAGAGTGGAGTTTTTAAGCACACAAATGAATGTGCCACCAGTGTTGTGTAACTGAATTTTCAGCCCGGTGCTTGGACAGGATATTGGCCCTACCCAGAAGAAACAGCCAAGTCTTATATTGTATGACCTATGTCGGTCAGTCGAGGGAGGCACATCATTTCTCATAGGCTGTAGCATCCTGGAAATTCTAATTCAAGTTGTCCCTTCCAAATTCTAAATTCCAACAGTCAGGCGATAACCCAAAGAGGGGATTAGAACCCTATAATCTGCATGAATTTCATATTCCATTTTCTCAGTTCAGCCTTTGGTTTTTCTTCCGCATAAACAAATATAATTTTCTTCGTTTATCCTCTTAGTCTCTGTCTACTGATTAGTAATGACGGGTTTGGAAGACATGGGCTAACCTACAGGATGGTTCTGGGGCCTCTCTCTCTCTCTCTCTCTCTCTCTCTCTCTCTCTCTGTGTATACAACAACACTGCGATTCATGAGGGCTAGCCTGCTGAACCAATTAAAAGGGTTCCCCTGAAGAACTGGTGCTCATCAGGATTCACTGAACATTGGCTGTGTCGCAAATGGCACCCTATTCCCTATATAGTGCACTACTTTTGACCAGGGCCTATAGTGCACTATATAGGGAATAGAGTGCCATTTCGGATGCAACCATTACCCTTAAGATTGCCAATCTGCAGAGACTTTCTACCAATGCAATCCAAAACTAGCCACTAACTACGACCTCCTGCACACGTCTAGGACCATGTCACGATCGTCTAATGAGGGAGACCAAAGCGCAGCGCGTTGAGCGAACATGACTTTATTAAATTAAAGTACTCACTACAAAAACAACAAACAATGACGAATCGTGAAGTCCTCAGTTACAATGACTGTACAGGAACAAAAACCCACAACACTAAGGTGAACACTGACAGTTTAAATATGGCTCCCAATCAGAGATAACGAGCCGACAGCTGACACTCGTTACCACTGATTGGGAGTCACACGACCAAACAAGGAAACACAACACAACCAATACCAAACACAACCAAAATAACACACCCTGGCTCAAAATACACAGTCCCGGAGCCAGAGCGTGACAGTACCCCCCCCCCTAAAGGCGCGGACTCCGACCGCGCCTACACCCCAAATAGGGAAGGGCTGGGTGGGTATTGCTCCTCGGAGGCGGCTCCGGCTCCGGGCTTGACCACCACCCTACTACAATCCCCCCGTAGTGCCCCCAGTCCGATCTGACCCAGTTAGCTGGATCAGGACTGCCGACGCGCACCCCTGGCTTGGCGCGTGAGGCAGGAATGGACCGGACCTGGCAGACGATACGCACCCTTTGCATGGTGCGTGGAGCCGGAACAGGCCTCACCAGGCTGAAGACTCGCATCCCTGGCTTGGTGCGAGTAGCAGGAATGGGCTGAATCCGGCTGACGACTCGCACCCTTGGCTTGGTGCGAGTAGCAGGAATGGGCTGAATCCGGCTGACGACTCGCACCCTTGGCTTGGTGCGAGTAGCAGGAATGGGCTGAATCCGGCTGACGACTCGCACCCTTGACTTGGTGCGAGTGGCAGGAACAGGCTGAATCCGGCTGACGACTCGCACCCTTGTCTTGGTGCGGGGAGCAGGACTGAGCCGGACCGGGCTGACGAAACGCACCATAGACTTGGTGCGGAGAGCAGGCACGGGTCTGACAGGGCTGGCGACGCGCACCACAGACTTGGCGCGGAGAGCAGGAACGGGCCGGACAGGGCTGACGACGCACACCACTGGCTTGGTGCGGGGAGCTTGGATGGGCCGGACTGTACTGGGGACACACACCACTGGCCCTACACCGGGATCTGGAACGGGCCGGACCGGACTGGCAACACACGCCAGTACCTCTCGCCGTGCCTCTACTTCCTCCATCCCCTCTTCGACCAGTGGCCCCCGTAACCCGACGGCCTCCTCCGGCAACCCACTGGACCGCTCTATCGCGGCCTCCTGCTGGTCCGACGTCGTGAGCCCCCCCTAAAAATTTTCTGGGGTTCTCTCCTCTTCGTGGACCAGGCCTCCATCGTTCTCGCCAGACTATCACCCCACTGCTCCAAAGTCCAACCTCTCTCCTCTTCTCTTGGCTTGGCCCAGTCGAGACTCCTACTCAACTGCTCCCAAGTCCATCCTCTCTCTTCTTCATGCTGCTTGATCTGGTTAAGGTGGGTTTTTCTGTCACGATCGTCTAATGAGGGAGACCAAAGCGCAGCGCGTTGAGCGAACATGACTTTATTAAATTAAAGTACTCACTACAAAAACAACAAACAATGACGAATCGTGAAGTCCTCAGTTACAATGACTGTACAGGAACAAAAACCCACAACACTAAGGTGAACACTGACAGTTTAAATATGGCTCCCAATCAGAGATAACGAGCCGACAGCTGACACTCGTTACCACTGATTGGGAGTCACACGACCAAACAAGGAAACACAACACAACCAATACCAAACACAACCAAAATAACACACCCTGGCTCAAAATACACAGTCCCGGAGCCAGAGCGTGACAGACCAAGGGTATTCCCTATGGGAGGGTATCATCTTGCTGGCCATTTATGCACATTGGGAGAAGGAGGTCTCTGGTGTCGAATGTGATGCTGTTACTCAAGATTTAGGTCACATTTAAAGACACTTGACCTTAATGCTCAGACACACCCCAAAGAAGAACGAGCGACATCGATGTACAATCGTTGGTAAATTGCCACCCGCTGCCTTTAACCGTTCATTGTCACCTTGTGTTTCGTCTATTATAGCACAGGAGGTTGGTGGCTCCTTCATTTGGGAGGATGGGCTTGTGGTAATGGCTGGAGCGGATTCAGTGGAATGGTATCAAATACATCAAACACATGGTTTCCAGGTGTTTGATGCCATTCCATTTGCTCCGTTCCAGCCATTATTACGAGCTGTCCTCCCCTCAGCAATCTCCACTGTATTATAGCCATCAAAGACTTTGAAGAAGGATTCACTCAGATGGTGTCAATTTAAGAGCTATACAAATCTGTTGAATACCGTACTTGAAAAAAGGAAAGAAGAATACTTGTTTTTACCTTGCTTTACAGCCAAGGTGCACAAACACAAGAGCAAGCTGAAGAAAATACTCAGCCACTCTTGCAGGACAACAGAAGTTAACTTCAAAAGTGCTTCTTTATTGTTGAACCCACTGGCATGTAGCTTTCATCAGGGTTGACTGCACTTATACCGCACTAGTACATGGTGGTTGTACAGATGTAGGATCTTAATTTGATCACTCTTTTGTTGCTGAGAATTTTCCTGCATAGCAGGAAATGCAAACGTGTAATTTATTCAAGGTTTAAAAAGGCTTCTAATGTTTGTAAGTTCCACTTTTAAATGTCAGATTTGATTTTCCCTAACGACAAATGCATCAACCCCTACAAAAAAATTCCATTCATTATAATCCACATAATAATTCACATTACACGTTGCTGCAGTATTATTTTCCTGCTGTAGCAAACTGGCTCAAAATAAGATCCTACATTCCACAAGCTATTGTAGAAAACTCACTTCCCACTGGGCAAAGACATCACCAGATCAACCTTCAATTCATTCAAACATGAATTCAATTTGAAATCAACCAAATCTTGAAAGATCCTGGTTTATATTGAGACACACGCTATGAGCATTGACATCTAGCAAATTCAATTTAAAAAGGCACTTTGATGCAACGTGATAGAATGTGATTACGTTTAAAAATGCTCTGGTGAAATAACGTGGGAAGTAAGAACAC
The DNA here is from genome assembly GCF_964263955.1 of Coregonus lavaretus. Classification (NCBI taxonomy): domain Eukaryota; kingdom Metazoa; phylum Chordata; class Actinopteri; order Salmoniformes; family Salmonidae; genus Coregonus; species Coregonus lavaretus. Next base: position 8,780 of record NW_028165682.1, on the reverse strand, counting down.
AATGTTGACTCAACCAATCTTTTCCAACACAATGTTGACTCAACCAATCTTTTCCAGCCACAGCCAGTCTGGTCATGTATTTTTTATATAGCACACAGTCAGTTTTCCGGGCTAAAGTGTTGTGTTTCCTTCCTCCAACTGTAATTGGGTCTTCAGCTTAATGCCAAAACATATGTTGTGCTGAAGACAATCCTGTTGACTGCAGTTGACCCCTGGGAGGTTTAGCTCAACCCTGACGGGAAGAGTTCTGCCTCTGTTTCATTGGCCGAGCACACGCATGCAACACCTTTTCTCAGCACTATATTGATCCACATGGGACTGCATTGCATGGTGGGGAAAGAGTGGAGGCAACTTGTTTGTTTTATCTCTCTCTATCTCTTTCTCTCTCTCTCTCTCTCTCTCTCTCTCTCTCTCTCTCTCTCTCTCTCTCTCTCTCTCTCTCTCTCTCTCTCTCTCTCTTTCTTTCTCTCTCTCTCTCTTGCTCTCTCTCTCTCTCTCTCTCTCTCTCTCTCTCTGTCTCTCAACCACATTGTTCATAATATGCACACTCCAAAGCTTTAAGATGCATGACTAATACATTGGCAGAATGTATTCTCTTCTAATAGGAAACATTGAGGAGAATTCACTCACATAGTATTTGAGCTAGGTAATAATAAACTCTCTCACGCTCTCACACAAACCTCTCACACAAACCTCTCACACACACCTCTCACACACACCTCTCACACACACCTCTCTCATACACCTCTCTATAACGGCTTCCCTTGTCTCTCCCCCTTTCCTTCCAGGCTCTCTATCTCTATAACACCTCTCTCTCTCTCTCTCTCTCTCTCTCTCTCTCTCTCTCTCTCTCTCTCTCTCTCTCTCTCTCTCTCTCTCTCTCTCTCTCTCTCTCTCTCTTGCTCATCTCTTCCCTCTCTCTCTTCCCTCTATCCCACTGCCTCTCAAACACGGCCATACAAACACAAACAGACATTTATTTCAAATTCCCTTTTAGAATACAGAAGCTGCCATGTCTCATTGTGAATTTATACCTATGTGAGGTTTGATCATACCTAATGCAGCTTATATGCTAATCAAATTTTGTTATTCATGATTCTCTGCCATCTTTCTTTCAACTCTAATATTCCAAACAATTAATCCCGCTTCCTCATATCTTGTCACTTCAAGCAGCCTATTTACAAAAATAGAGCAAAAGGCATATTTTCCTTGCACAGTGTTGCCAAAACACAGTGTTGCCAAAAGATAACTCATTGAAAAAAGCCCTCATTGTTTGGTTTCAAAGCTCATGAAACGAAAGCATTCAGCTCTATATAATGGATTTATCCATTTGTTTGTCTTCTATTGGCTTTGCTTGACAGAAAATAAAAAAAGAAGCCCCAGAGCAGCAGCTCAAATCAAATCAATGTTTCTTAGTTGCGTACACAGATTTGCAAATATTATCGCAGGTGTAGCGAAATGCTTGGGTTTCTAGCTCCAACATTGCAGTAATAGCTAGAAAAATCTAATACAAAAATACACACATAATCCAGAAAAAATAAGAAAAAAAATTAAGAAGATTAAGAAAAATCAGAATGAGCAATGTCAGAGATCAGAATATAAATATACTGTATATACACATAATGGTGTTATTCCAGGAGAGGTAGTTGGTATTTGATCATATGCTGTCTGAATGAGAAATTGAATACATTAAACCTTAGCTGTGACAGTTTAATAAACATGACATGACAGCCCAATTTATGAATCTATTCAAAGTAGGCCTAATGGCCTTTGAGGTATACAAATTACAACTGCACAACCCCACTGAAATATCATCAGACGTTTGCTGGTGTGTCTTTACACCTACTTGTAGATCACAACAGAAAGTGAATGATGAACCTTAGCTCATAGAACACTTGGGAGCATTCCATGTTACATGCCAATGAAATGGGATGAGATACAAATGAATTGGCATCAGCTGTGAGTATATCAAATGGAATAAACAAATACATGCCTGTTTGATTTGGAGTTGTGGAATACAAACACACTGTAGTCTACTGTAATCTGCTGCTTTCCTCCTATAATCTTCTGTTTTTAGCCCAGTAATGAACAACATGAGGCCATAGGAGTGTACACAACATATTGCGTAAGCAGAATGGGCTTGGATCTGTCTGTCTGTCTGTACGTGTGTGTGCGTGCGTGCGTGCGAGTGTGTGTGTGCGTGTGTGTGAAGTTATGATATGTCCCCCCTCCCTCAACCAATTATGCCATTTATTTTACTGCTACATGATCACAAATCTGGATCTCTCCCGACCCACAATCATTAAGAATCACCTTCCCTCTAAACCCCATTGCCCTCTGTTGTCACACTGGTTACAGCCATAGCCCAGGCCACCACTAAACCATCAATTATGGGTAAAGCAGTTGGAAAAAGAGCGATATAATCCGACTGGTCTAAGCATTAAAGCAGACCATCTGCAGACTTCATCAAAGAGCAGCTCCTAATGGCCATGGCACAGACGGCCAAAATAGAAGATGCGGGCGAGGCGCGAGGTTGCTAAATCCGCTCCGTCGTATTGTTATTCCAAACTGTGTGTAAAGATACTGAAGCAACTGTCCCTTGGCCAAATAGTCTAGTGGTAGAATGTCAGATATATATCATCTTTATTGATAACGTCAAAGTCTCTCATGGTGTGAGGTTGTGTCTTACGGCAATCAATTAATGATGAATAGCCAACAGGAAATATAAGCCTACCAATTATCCCCCTCAATGTTCATATTCAACGTTATTGATCCAATACTGTCAGAGCTAGATGAACAGATACTATTTTATTTTATATTGTTTTATGAAGGTAAGAGTAGCGTAAATAGGATGATAACTTTTCTTTCACAAAGCACTGAGTCAAATTGCATTATGTTCACCAAGTCGAAATCCAATGAGAAATGTTTCCTCTTAGCCCAAATGGTCCAAACAACCTTCAATTGATTTCTAGGGGTTCCGCGCGCTCCCATCCAAGTTACCTTCTCGAGTTGGTAGTAGCATGCGGAGGACAATGACATTGCTCGATTTCGATTTTATTGGTGTGTCCTCATTTACGATCGCGTACCTGCATCATTCTAGTCAATGTAACCTAGAATAAACTTTATGGGATGTTGTCTGTGTACTTACCCTCAACAAGACTGGTCTTCATGATTTTTGAAAAAATCCAGTAGTTGAATAAATCCAGCAGAGGAAGCCTGTTTGCGGAGACTGTATATCCGCTCTTCAGTTGCAATCGATTGATAATTGCAAATCCAGGGCACTGTGTAGTAACGGACCTCCCAGTCACCGTTACATTCAAACTTTAGCCAGAGGTTTCCCTGCTGAAGCCGACTGGAGAACAACGTCTCCGGCTGGAACCGCGCACAGTCATTTGGGCCAGTGGGAGCGAGACAAGGACTGTATAATATCCAAACGGGGACCTCTCAACCAACACACAACGCAGAGCGTAGAACAACACTCCAAAAGGACGCACCAACAAGCAACAAAAAAACACACAAAGAGCTCTAAGTTCCAAAATTGGGAAAATCTAAAAGAGACAGAAAAATCAGAAAGGACTCCATGGATAGGCTACTGATGTACATATCCTGTCGGATTTCTAACTGGCCGTATTCCGATGTACATGTAAATGTGTTTGGATATTGGCCGCTCTGTCCTGCGCGGTACAATATGGGTTTGCATGGGGGTCGCAAAAAAAGAGAGGGCGGGGCGGTGAGCGAGCGAGAGAGCGAGAGAGAGAGAGAGAGAGAGAGAGAGAGAGAGAGAGAGAGAGAGAGAGAGAGAGAGAGAGAGAGAGAGAATTCAAAGATTAATGTTTTATGGTCTGGATCAGGGACTGCGCGCTAATGAATGTTTTATAAGATACGGGTGGCTTGACGTGCGGGGAATCTATTTGGATCAGACATGCTCAAGCACGCACATGCATACGAAAACATTCCAAAAAATATACACTGTGCAGGTGAACGGCTAGCCTACTTATGGGACAGGGCAAAATGGTAGGGAAGGGACAACGCTGTTCTGACAGACAAGCATTACAGGCGGAATAGAGATGTTTGTGACTCGCCCATCCGGATTGCATGGAGAAGCAGCATTTGACTGAACATGATTTTAATATCTTTCCTGTAAATATGTAAGCTTTTGTTATTACAGTAAAAGGTAGTACACAATTCTACTCTGATAGAAATCTCCCAAATCTTCATCACCGTTTAGCATTCGCCAAATTAACCATCAAGGTATTTTTTTTAAATGGAGAACCGAGCCTACTGTCCCATTAATTAATTTGTGCACCGTCATTGGGTGAACATTAAACGACAGTAGTAGGCTACACAGGAGTGCACAAAAAGCTTGAGGGGATCATGCGAAACGTTTGAGTGGATGCGCCCATTACACATATTTGATGTAATAAAGACTGCAGTTAAAATGTGATTGAATATTAAACTCCATTGATGCATGCTGTGGAGACTGATTGGACCAAGAGAGAACAAATTCCCTGCGCTGTGCACTCTGCAGGCTAGATGTACTGAAACCCAAGGGAATTTGATCAGTACCGCCCGCGTCGTTATTGCTAAGTACCATGCGCCTCCTAGCGGTAGATCAATGTGTAGTTGCAAGAATGTTCTTTCGGCGCCATGGACAGCACCACCAGCATCAGTGGTGAAAATGTTCTCACCATGTAGCAGCCTAGGCTAGCTACTCTTGGGGCAACAAAGTGGATCCAGTGCAATTGAAGATTCACATGTTATAGTAACATACATGTCGTTTTTGTTGTACCTTTACTGCTTTCCATTTGTTAATGGATTGGAAGTGATGCAGACAATTACATTGATGGAAGCTACAATCTATCTGCAATATTAAAGCTGATCTACCCGCTAATATATATATATATATATATATATATATATATATATATATATATATATATCTATATATATATATATATATACAGTGAGGGAAAAAAGTATTTGATCCCCTGCTGATTTTGTACGTTTGCCCACTGACAAAGAAATGATCAGTCTATTATTTTAATGGTAGGTATATTTGAACAGTGAGAGACAGAATAACAACGAGAAAATCCAGAAAAACGCATGTCAAAAATGTTATAAATTGATTTGCATTTTAATGAGGGAAATAAGTATTTCACCCCTCTGCAAAACATTACTTAGTACTTGGTGGCAAAACTCTTGTTGGCAATCACAGAGGTCAGACGTTTCTTGTAGTTGGCCACCAGGTTTGCACACATCTCAGGAGGGATTTTATCCCACTCCTCTTTGCAGATCTTCTCCAAGTCATTAAAGTTTCGAGGCTGACGTTTGGCAACTCAAACCTTCAGCTCCCTCCACAGATGTTCTATGGGATTAAGGTCTGGAGACTGGCTAGGCCACTCCAGGACCTTAATGTGCTTCTTCTTGAGCCACTCCTTTGTTGCCTTGGCCGTGTGATTTGGGTCATTGTCATGCTGGAATACCCATCCACGACCCATTTTCAATGCCCTGGCTCAGGGAAGGAGGTTTTCACCCAAGATTTGACGGTACATTGACCTGTCCATCGTCCCTTTGATGCGGTGAAGTTGTCCTGTCCCCTTAGCAGAAAAACACCCCCAAAGCACAATGTTTCCACCTCCATGTTTGACGGTGGGGATGGTGTTCTTGGGGTCATAGGCAGCATTCCTCCTCCTCCAAACACAGCGAGTTGAGTTGATGCCAAAGAGCTCAATTTTGGTCTCATCTGACCACAACACTTTCACCCAGTTCTCCTCTGAATCATTCAGATGTTCATTGGCAAACTTCAGACGGGCCTGTATATGTGCTTTCTTGAGCAGGGGGACCTTGCGGGCACTGCAGGATTTCAGTTCTTCACGGCGTAGTGTGTTACCAAATGTTTTCTTGGTGACTATGGTCCCAGCTGCCTTGAGATCATTGACAAGATCCTCCTGTGTAGTTCTGGGCTGATTCCCCACCGTTCTCATGATCATTGCATCTCCACAAGGTGAGATCTTGCATGGAGCCCCAGGCCGAGGGAGATTGACAGGTCTTTTGTGTTTCTTCCATTTGCGAATAATCACACCAAGTTTTCACCTTCTCACCAAGCTGCTTGGCGATGGTCTTGTAGCCCATTCCAGCTTTGTGTAGGTCTACAATCTTGTCCCTGACATCCTTGGAGAGCTCTTTGGTCTTGGCCATGGTGGAGAGTTTGGAATCTGATTGATTGATTGCTTCTGTGGACAGGTGTCTTTTATACATTTAACAAGATGAGATTAGGAGCATTCCCTTGAAGACTTACCTATATAAAATACACCTGGGAGCCAGAAATCTTTCTGATTGAGAGGGGGTCAAATACTTATTTCCCCCATTAAAATGCAAATCAATTTATAACATTTCTGACATGCGTTTTTCTGGATTTTTTTGTTGTTATTCTGTCTCTCACTGTTCAAATAAACCTACGATTAAAATTATAGACTGATAATTTCTTTGTCAGTGGGCAAACGTACAAAATCAGCAGGGGATCAAAAACTTTTTTTCCTCACTGTATATATATATATATATATATATATAAAATGTTTGTGATTAGGAAACTTATGAGAACCATACAAACTTCAGGACACAACGTCCAGGGGGCAAGCATTCTCTACCACTAAGGGACAGTTTAGTTGATGCAACATAAGACAGTCTCGTTTTCCAATTGTTTGCATTAGTAGCTGAATGATTCCTGTTCAAATGCAATAGAAGACACAAAGGACCTGATGAAATATAACTTATGCAATTGAGCAATAATCCCCTGAAGCCTGTGTGCTAGCACTCTGCCAAAGATGCAAACAGTGATTTTAGTATACGCGTCTGACATAGTAACTAACATATGGTGCCGGCTGTAATTATTGGGACTGTGAAGCATGTTTTTCTTCCTTTGGCTTTGGCTCTACACAACAGTTTGAAATCAGACAATGACTATGACGTTAAAGCTTTCATTTGAGGGTATTTTCATCCATATCTGATGAACCCTTTGATTAACCCTTTTTGTACGTAGTCCCCCATTTTAAGGTAGCAAAAGTATTGGGACAAATTCACTTATACTGTATGTATATTAAAGTAGTCAAAAGTTAAGAATTTGGTCCCATAGTCATAGCATGTTATGACCACACCAAGCTTGTGACTCTACACATTTGTTGGATGCATTTGTTATTTGTTTTGGTTGGGTTTCAGATTATTTTGTCCCCAATAGAAATGAATGGTAAATAATGTATTGTGTCATTTTGGAGTCACTGTTATTGTAAAGAAGAATATAATATGTTTCTAAACACTTTTACATGAATGTGGATACTACCATGATTACAGATAATCCTGATTGAATCGTGAATAATGATGAGTGAAAAAAGTTAGACGCACAAATATCATACCGCCCAAAAAATGCTAACCTCCCCTGTTATTGTCATGGTGAGAAGTTAGCATGTCTTGGGGGTATGATATTTGTGCGTCTGTAACGTTCTCACTAATCACTATTCACAATTCATTCAGGATTGTGAATAGAACAATCTATGACTTGGGTGGCTGGAGTCTTAGACAATTTTTAGGGCCTTCCACTGACACCGCCTGGTATAGAGGTCCTGGATGGAAGGGAGCTCGGCCCCAGTGATCTACTGGGCTGTACACACTACCCTCTGTAGCGCCTTGACGTCAGAGGCCAATCATTTGCCATACCAGGCGGTGATGCATTAGGTAAGATGCTCTCAATGGTGCAGCTGTAGAACTTTTTGAGGATCTGAGGGCCCATACCAAATATTTTCAGCCTCCTGAGGGGAAGAGGCACGACTGTGTTGGTGTGAACCATAATAGTTTGTTAGTGATGTGGACACTTGTAGCTCTGGACCCGCTCCACTACAACCCCATATTTTATTTAACCAGGGAAGTCAGTTAAGAACAAATTCTTATTTACATAGACGGCCTACCCAGGCCAAACCTGGACGACACTGGGCCAATTGTGCGCTGCCCTATGGGACCCACAATCACGGCCGGATTGTAATACAGCCTGGAATTGAACCAGGGTCTGTAGTGACGCCTCTAGCACTGAGATTCAGTGCCTTAGACCGCTGCGCCACTCGGGAGCACGATGGGTGTGTGCTCGGCCCTCCTCCCTATAGGCTGTCTCATCATTGTCGGTGATCAGGCCTACCACCGTCGTGTCGTCAGCAAACTTAATGATGGTGTTGGAGTTGTGCGTGGCCACACAGTCATGGGTGAACAGGGAGTACAGTAGGTGACTAAGCACACACCCCTGAGGGGCCCCCCGTGTTGATGGTCAGCATGGCAGATGTGTTGTTGCCTACAGTCTCTACTCTCCAAGATACCCACATTACCACTGCAGTGTATTTTTCACAAATATCCGTCCCAAATGGCTTCCTATTCCCTATATAGTTCCCTACTTTTGACCAGTGCCCAGAGTGTGCCATTTGGACTCATTCAATGATACTGCAGGACTGAGCGGGACACAGGTGTATTGTGGGGGACTCCCCCGTAGAATAAGAGACTGTACATTACTGCAGGTGAGCATCATCACCATATGAATGAATGTTAGGGACAGAATCGAAAAATATTTTAATTCATGAACATAATGAAATGAGTGAGTCAAGCTGTTGGCGTTTCAAAGCAGGGAGCTCTGGTTCTATACTATCCTTTCATCAGCAACCAGAAGGATCAAACATAAGAGCTGGATCAGATAAAATGTGTGGGTCCTGCCATAGGAATGATATCATTAAATAAATGACATGAGA